>NC_084982.1:19553354-19853354 GCF_963691925.1 Scomber scombrus | reverse complement strand
CATAAAACCACTCAGCATACAGACTTTTATTTCAGTTTAAGTAGTTCTAGGTAGTGAGAATTTTACAAAACTCATCTAATGCTGTTATTTTTTAATGTTTATTACATTAAGCTTCAGTGTTTGTTTGTTTTCTTAATGTCTTTCTGCATTCCTCTGATGTTGTTGATGCTGTCATTTCTTGCTCTGTGCCTGCTTACATCACCTTTACAGCTTCACCCTGCTCACTGTTTGAGCTTTATCATTAAAAGTATTTTTTCTTTCTTTCTTATAATAATAATAATAATAATACGTTTAATTTGAAGGCGCCTCTCTGGGCACTCAAGGACACCGTACAATTTATAGACAAAACAGTAAATAATAAACAAAACAACTGTGTGTGTATCTGTTCATCTGGGTGGCGAGCTACTCCATACGATTGCCTTTATGGGAATAAATAATGCAGATAATGGTCTGTCTGTCCCATTCTCTTGAACGTGATATCTCAGGAAAGCCTGCAAGGAGTGTCTTCAAATTTGGCACAAACATCCATTTAAACTCACAGATGAAATGGTTTGATTTTGCTGGTGAAAGGTCACTGTGACTTCACAAAACATGTTTTTGGCCATACTCATTTCAAGTTTTTACACAAATGTCTAATAGGATAAAATGATGTGGGGCTGAAGGTCAACTGTGACATCAAAATGTTCTGCAAAAACACTTTTCTGGACATTATTCAGCACCATAACTCAGGAACAGTAGAGGAGATTGTGACCTTATTTCACGTTTAGCCGGATACTGAATTGATGACACTAATCCTGGGTGCCCACCTGAAACTGAGGTCACTGTAGATCTTCTGTGTTGCCGAGTTGAAGATGTTTGTGAAGCTTTGTCTACTGTCATGGGTACAACTTTTTGTTTTATCAGAATCAGGTTTATTGGCCAAGCATGTGTGAACACATACAAGCAAAAATACTCATTTAATAAAATTCCGTCAAAGTCTTCACTACAAATATTATAAGTCTGGACACTCATGGATCTAAACTCCAACCTGACTGGTCGGCAGATTCATACAGCTGCGAGGCGATTTTTCTCGTTTGGAGATAAAATGTTTTAAGTTGGTTCCAGAGGAGCTTACAGAAGTCATTAGGGTGTGTGTGGGTTATATAACCATGTCTGCTGTTTCCTTCAACATGCTGCAGCATGAGACACTTCATCTCTTTTCTCTGTTTATTGAGGCTGTTTTTCCTCCTGACACATGAAGTGCATTTCCAGTCTTGACAGATGCTCAAATTTAACCAGTAGGTGATGGTTCAGTTGTTTGAAACAACACTGCAACCAGGATTTTTCCATTAGATAATGTATTTTTCTTTCAGGGTCTCCACGACGACGGTGCCCTTGTGCCTGCAGGACACCCACTGCGGGTCGGAGTCAGTCTGCAGCCTCAGAGGAGGTGGGAGATATGATGCCGTCTCTGGAGACAGAAGTATGGAGCTGGGGACGCGGATCTGAGGGGCAACTGGGCCATGGAGATCAGCTTGCCAGGTCTATTTAGACACACACACACATACACACACATACATACAGACACATATGTTATCCCCTTTGCATTAGCATATTCTTTTATACTCAGACAGAAAACAGTGAAGTGACTATAAATGTAAGAAGTAATCTTATAAATGTCATGTTTATTACAGTGAATGTGTGTTTTGCTAACAACACTTTATATTAATTTTACATAAAATAATGAAAATCCCAATGAAATATTGCATATGTGACATTTAAATTACCAATCCAGAAAACCTCTGAAAACTGTCTTATAATCATTTTATTATATAATTTTTGTATTAATCAGAAATTGTGTGTGTTGTGTGTGTGTGTGTGTGTGTGTGTGTGTATTATCTGTACGTGTGTGTGTGTGTCCAGACTCCAGCCTCTGTGTATTAATTCTTTGACAGGCGAGGAAGTGATCAAAGTTGCCGCAGGGTCACACCATTCATTGGCTCTCACTGCTCAATGCCAGGTTAGACACACAGACACACACACACACACACAAATAAACTGAGAGCTTAAAATGTCTTACAAAAAAAAAAAAAAAACACCTGCCGAAATGTCCTCACTATCTCAATCCAAAATTCAAGTTGGTCCTTGCAAGCATAAACATGCTTAGACACACACACACATACACACTAACGGCTCTCGTGTGTTGCAGGTGTACTCGTGGGGCAGCAACATGTCTGGACAGCTCGGTCATGTCAACAGTCCGGTCACTGTCCCGCAACAGACTAAGGTACAGAAATGTTTATTCTTTTTTTCATTCAGTCATTCACATTCACTACATTTGTTTCACATTTTCAGTTAAAAATTAATGGATTCTCTCTTATTATACACTTATTTCTTCATTTATTATTTACTGACTTTTGTTCAGTCATTCTTCTGCAGCATGTTAGCAGAGCAGCAGCAGAAAATTAAAGTGTCAATCTAAAAATATATTTCTTTACATTTTTGCATTTGTAGGATGTAATATATTGGTTATCGCATCGGCCACAACAAACTGATAATTATCTCTTATTATTATTGACCCAGAAATTTCATATCAGTGCATCTAATAATATAGATATGTGTGTGAAGACCTGTTGAAATTGAATTGGCTGTAATTACTGTAACACAACTACAAAAAGTTGGTAAATGTCCTAATAGCACTCCTGTTTTGTCTCTGGACGACCACTGTAGCTGTCTGACAGTCTTCGGGCGTGGGACGTGTCAGCCGGTCAGAGTCACTCCCTCCTCTTGGCTGACGGAGACTGTGTCCAGCCTGTACTGTTGTACTGCGGCCAGCAGCAAGAGACAAACTCAAAGTCGAACCAGAGGTCACCCACCAGGGCGGAGAGTTACACAGTCAGACCAGCGCTGCTGCCTTTCTGCATGGAGGTTTGTGGGTCCAAAGCATGACTGTTTGTTATCTTTCAACAAGACTGACAGCAAAACAGTTCTTTTTAAGGAGTGTTACATCTGGTGCTGGAGGAATCTGTCATAACAACAGACACACAACAGATATGTTTAAATTTTCAGAGTAAAGGGGGAAAAAAAGATCAAAAATGGAAAGTCAGAGAAAGTTAATTAAAAAAACATTTAACACAAGAGAGAGAAAAAAAATACTGTGTGTAACATTATGGATGAAGAAAAGAAGTCACAGCAGTCTGAAGTGCACAGCAGAAAAATGTTTTGAATCCAGGTTCTGAAATGTTGGTTATGATTAAATCCTAAAAAAGTACAAGAACAATGTCTATTTGTGGGTGTATAATGTAAAAATTAGCTGCTGAGTGGTGTGGATCAAAGAAAACAAAGCCAAAACACATCCAGTACAGTTTTATTAATAAATAGACCATCAAAAAATAAACAAAGAAACATTTAAGCATTTATCATCGTTATCTTAACAAAAAGATTTCCATGCTGTCACTGTATGAATGACGTGTGTGTGTGTGTGTGTGTGTGTGTGTGTGTGTGTGTGTGTGTGTGTGTGTGTGTGTGTGTGTGTGTGTGTGTGTGTGTGTGTGTGTGTGTGTGTGTGTGTGTGTGTGTGTGTGTGTGTGTGTGTGTGTAGATGGGTTACATTAGCAGTGTGTGCAGCGGCGGTCAGAGCTGTGCCGTGCTGGCAGACCACAACGTCATGGGTTTCATCTCTGCCATCCATGAACTGGCTTCCAGAGAGAGAGAGTTTTACTGCTGGCTAAGCAGCGTCAGGAAGCTGCTTCTCACCCCGCTGTGTAACAGAGGTGAGAGAGCGTCTGTGCTGCTCCTTCTTTGATGATTTCCACTAATTACTGTGATGTCGGTTGAGAAAAATGTCACTAAGATACATATTTAAAGTGTTAGCAGGTGTTCAGAATGAAAACCAGGCCTGTGATAAAACATTACGAAGGGCTGTGTGTTGTTTAGGTCACAGGTGAGATTTGAGTTACAGATTAATGCGAATTAAAGAGGACGTCTTAAAGGGGGACGTTTCATGCACATTTGCAGGTTAATGTTTTATTCTGGGGCTCCTGGAATATCTTACATGACAGTTCAAAAATCTCCTTATTAAATGAATTTAGCAACAAAGGCTGAGGTTGTTGCTACAATCTGATGTCACCATAATGAGGAAGTAGAGGAAACATTACAAAGGAAGCATTCACAGCAGCCTTTGACTTGCAGGCAGCATTTTCACATATGTTCACTTCAAGTTTTGGAAGTTTTACATGTGTTTAACATAGACATTTAACATCATTAGTATGAAAATAACAGAAATTCACTAAAAGCATGATTTGTCCCTTTCAAGGCTTAGCAGACACCAGCAGGTTTATACCACTCAGACACAGGATTTTACAACTCCAGGAAGTTATTTTACTAATCATAGGATAATAATAAAACATTTTGAAATTCCAAAATTCTGTTCTTGTTTACCCTTTGGGTGTTAACTATTGAGAAGAGTAAATCAGACAGCAGTCAACAATAATAAATCGTTCATAAATAGTATGTACTGGATGTATTTTACCTGGGGCTGTTGTGGTCATGGAATATCCCCTGTTGTGATTCAGGGTGGCTCATACGCCTTTAATTTATTTATTTATTTTGTGAAAATCAAGGTATGTTAGTTTGATGATGTGTTGGCTGAATGGAGCAGCAGAACCTGATAAAGAGAGAAACCACTGTAAAATGTGTTATGGCAGCAAAAACAATGTTGGCCTACAGCCGAGTCCCTTAAACCTAGGATTTATGAATGGAGTCTTGATGGACGTGCCTTTTGATTGTATGATTGATTGAAAACTACTTTACCTCACATATTAAATGACCACCTGCTTGGCAACGCTGTGACCTGGGAGAGTTTAAACACATCACACAAGATACACATAAGACAAAACATTCATACGGACGTGTTTTTAACTACTGAGAATCAGCACTGACTGAGACGTTGAACAAAGTAATGTAATTATAGAAAGACTTTTGTTCTCAAAATATTTCATCAACATGAAGAAACACTCTCTGAAACTGCCAGAAATAATAAATGCAAGATTTGAACACCTGTGTGTGTGTTTACACTCTACCCCACAGAGAGTGTGTGTCCGTCATTAGGTGAGCCGTGCACTCAGCTCTTCTTCTCTCTCTGTGAGAGTCTTGTTCGTCTGAGTGTCCTGATTGGTCGACACTCCACGTCACTCAGCTACTTCCTGCATGATGTGCAGGGCCGTGAAGTCACTTCCCTTTACCTGCTGAAGCACACCGATCACTTCCTGGACATTTATAAAGAGTAAGTAAGGTATAATCTTTACTGTACAGTATTAAAAAGTTATCAAAAGTTTGGACACACTTTCTCAGTAAGGTGAATGGGAAAGTGTGTCCAAACTTTTGATGCTACTGTATATTCTCAAATAAGTTCAGTCCACATCCTTATATTTATTTTCTATTGCAGTTTTCTTTTGTTTTTCGTTTCCTTGCTGTTACAGTTTTCAATTATTTTAGTTTGTTTTATTCCCAGTGGCTCTTTAGTTTTCCTTGTTAACTTTGTGACTCTTCTCACTTTATTTCTGCAGGTTAAATAGCTGCTCATTCTCTCATACAACACAATGCAGCTCAAAAGCAAATATTGTAACTCTAATTATTATTCTACATATGATTCAACAGCCAAAAACTACTTTGATTAAATATTGGCTCATATTTTTCATGTCTAATGTACCTATACTGCATATGACTGCATGTGTCTGTTTGAATGTTAAGTTTTGTCATTTGGAACAATTTGAGAAATATGTCACATGGGTTTTTAGGGCGGTTTCAAACCATAGACTGTAAAAATAATTGACGTAGCCACTGTGACATCATCCGTTGGTTTGTGGACTCCCGTTTTGAAGCCTTGAGTTTGCATTTTGACCGTTGCCATCTTGGAATTATGGATGAGAGGGTGGAGCTGACCATAACGCTAGCTGCTAGCTCGGTTAGCACAGTGCATTTACAGTCTATGATTAACGGAAAAAAAACAGCAGTAAAACAAATTACATCAAAGAGGGAAACTAATTAGAGTCCAATTCAAGCAGACTAAACAAGGCAGGTTTGACAACGCCCTTAAACAAACCAGTAAGGTGGCACCATGATTTCATAGCAAATAAAACATTAGACTGTGAAGGACTGATTACTTTCAACATGTCAACAATAGAAGAATACTACTGCTGTGAGATAGACGGGACCAAGACGTACTAGTTGCCTGTAATGATAGCAGCTCAGTTGATTTGACATTATTATCTGAATTAAGATGAAAAGCCCATTTATAATCTCTCTTTCTCTCTGTCCAGGTATTGTTCTTCAGTAGGTGACTTCCAGGTGATGGGTGGATTTCAGTCACTCCATAAACTTTCACTGTAAGCTACTTTTTATTTCTTAATTGTACATGCTCACTTGAGGGGTCCTGTTTGCCTCATTTTTTCCACTGCTCCCCAAAAATTTTGAGACATTAATGAGTCCTCTTTAAGTGCCACCTCAAAGGGCTCCGACAACACTGTTGATCTGAGTCCGAACTAAGATTTAACGTTAGCAGGAAAAGATTCAGCGTTAACAACTTCCTTTGCAGCAGGAAATAATTAAATACACAGCTTGAACTAAAATATTTAGATGAAAATACTGAAGATAATTGAGTCCCAAGAGTGTTTAAAGTCTTTCTCTCTCTGTCTCTGTACAGCGAGTGTTTAGGTTCTCAGCAGACGAAGCTCGCTCAGCTGTGTGTTTCTGACCAGTCTGCCAGCGAAAATGTTGACCTGGTTTCGTTGTTGTACCGGCCTTTGCAGCAGCTTCACCAGTACGGCCGAGTTCTGCTCAAACTGGCAGCGTGCTATGATGTGGTGAGGGTGAAACACTTAACTCTCTTCACACTTTTTTTTACTTCTTTCACTCAAACACTCTTTAACTCTTCTTTCTTTTTCCATCTTTCTTTCGCTTTCTCCCAACTTTCTGTATTTCCCGTTATTGAGTAATTTTGGCTGTTATAAGTATTACCGTCAGTGTAAAACTGCGACATCTGTTCTTAGATCGAGAATTAGTCATTGAGCAAACATATCATCACTTTTTCTGCTGTTATAATTACAAAATCAGAGGATTATGCAGCCTTGGCAGAGATATGCTCTCTTGAGTCCTTTAAATTAAGAACTTGGTCATCATTATATTTACTTTGTGGAGTAGAAAATGTTCCTAAATCTCCTCCTAATTTTGTGGGATGAATTTCTTTGAGGCAGCCAGGTTTGCCTCCATTGGTCTCCATACAGACAGAATTTGTCGTCTGAACTCATTAATATTTCTCTTATGTTTGGAGTTGTTGCAGTGGTCGGGTAGTCTGATAGAGCATACTTGTATCTGAGGGGATTCTTCTGTATGTTCTAAAATAAAAATTTAAAATTTTTTTAAAATGTGTGTCTCTTCTCTCTCATGTTGTGTTTCTCTCCTCCAGTTAACTACAGAGTATCAGTCCCTCCATCAGGGCAGCAGTCAGTATGAGTCTCTGTCTTTGTCCCTGATGAGGAGGAAGAAGGAGGCTGAAACCACCTTCCTCTTCTGGAAGACCCACTCTGGAAAAACTACTGTGAGAACAACTCTGTTTAGTTATCTTAACACGCACACATTTGTCTTTTCTGTACTGTTGTGGTGAAAATCCTTTTTATATTGCCAAATTATGATGAATACGCAGGAGACCGTAGGCTTTTCTAAATCATTTCTGAGCTCTTAAACCTCTTAAGCTACTGTGCTTGTAGTTCCCAAATTAGAGATATTGGCAATCCTGCTTCCTGCATGATTTTTTTTTAAATCACACATTATTTATAAAAAGTTGTTTGCCCTGGACAGAAACAGAAACAATAAGCTTTTTCAGTCAAATCCTCTGTTACATATCTACAGTATAGCAACAGTACCGTTACATGTGCATAACTGAGGTTAAAGGAAAGTTGAGAGTCTGGCCTGCATGTTCACCAAGCAGAATTCAAAACTGTGGGCAAAAAACTATTCATTCAATTCAATTCAACACTCTGTGGTCATTTAGCTGTGCCAGTTAAATGACCACAGAGTGCTTTTGAGTATGTCAATACTCAGATGGAAACCATGTATTCCCAAAATGGCACCTTTGGTGAAACATCAGTAAAGGGTCACCACGATCGGAGGATTGGAGCTGACAGCAGGGATACTTAGATGAAAGCTAAGAAGTTTGACTTTTAAATTGCAAATACTTTTCTTCATTGACCTTTTTGTACAATGGCGCAGTAATACTTCATTCAGACCAACACAGTGGCATGTCAGGGATCAATATGGGTCAACATATGGAATAAATTCAATGATACAGAAGAAGTTATGTTTAAATGTAATTTAACCAGCTGGCTGACAAGAGAGAGTGTGATAAGAAACAAAAGATAAGAAATAAAGACTAAACTAAAACTTAACCATCTGGTAATTATTCTATATAATTCTCAGTTTATCAGTAAGTGTGTGAATTACAGTGTAGACCTGAGTCTTAGCTAACATTAAGAACCAGAACATCTCATGAATGGGTAAAAGGCAGGTTGAACACGTGTTCAACAGACACACATGCATCTGAAAGAGGTATAAGAGTATTATGGTGGTAATAAGAACATGCATTACTTGTATCTGCTGAATCTATTCAGCTTCTTAACGTGTGTGTCTGTGTGTGTGTTATATGTGTGTGTCTGTCAGGAGGTTCTGCGTCTCCCAAAGCGTCGTGTGGTGTGTGAAAGCAACAACAGGTCGCTGACTCTGCAGAATGCCGGCAGATTTTCCAACCACTGGTTCATACTGTTCAACGACGCACTAGTGCACACACAGGTACACACACCAACAAACACACAAAATTAACTAAATGATGGTAGTTTTTAACGGGTAGTTGCAGGTAGTACACAGTAAGTCCGGGGTGACTGATGCCGATACTTAAATAAAGTCTTTTAATAATGTGAGCTTCTTCCGGCTCCACAAAGAATATGTACACTCAGTGACTTTAGGCTCATATTTGATGAGATAATTGATTTGGTTTTTGAAAATTGCTTCTCGCATCATGATGTTCTACAAAACAACGTCAAATATTTAATATAAATAATTTTAAATGAACTTCATGCTGACAGTGATGATGTTGCTGTAGGAGACAATAGAGGAAATCCCCCCAATGTCATTCAGAATAGACAACGCTGTGTGTTCGTCTCTGTCTTCTTCATGGTCCTCTAACATGTTTTGCAGATTAAGTTTATATGTGTGTCTTTCGTTCACTCAGGGTGCCATTCCCTCTCAGAGCCTTGTAAGTATATGTGACACCAGTTAACCCCACTTCACCTTCAACCAACCAGTTAAACACACCCCACGCAAGCTTTGTGCTGCGGCAGCATGGGTGGGCTGGCATTTGCTCAGTGCTGACACTTTTCACAGGTTCACATGGGATCCGTAAACAAATAAATGAATATTCAAACAGGACTTTATGTAATGTTCAACAGGCTGTTAACACAAAAATGTATATCAATAAGGGAAGACAAAGTGAATGAATATTCAGATTTGCAATATTTGCATTGTTTAATACGTACATTGTGGAAATAGGTTTTGCTAAAGCTATAAAGAAAGCTGTGTATTGTGCAGTCTGATTGAATAAAACTGCAGCCCATAAATATTACAGATGTCCTGTGGTAATATTTATTTTATGCATGTTGTCCTGATAACAGATTCTGCCCACACTGAGCTTCAGCCACTGCCAAACAGGCTGCTGGATGTGTGTGTGTGTGTGTGTGTGTGTGTGTGTGTGTGTGTGTGTGTGTGTGTGTGTGTGTGTGTGTGTGTGTGTGTGTGTGTGTGTGTGTGTGTGTGTGTGTGTGTGTGTGTGTGTGTGTGTGTGTGTGTGTGTGTGTGTAGAAGCAACAATAATAGGGTCATAGTTGCAGTAGCACATAGTCTGTAAAAAGATGCAATTCACTGCTGCATATTGGCTGTCAAATGCATCTGCACCAGGAGAGATGACAGTATCACCAGCTCTGAAAAAGAAAATGTCACTGATTCACTCAGATGACGAAATCCTCATTCTTCGAGGATAAAATATTTACTGTTGCCTTGTCCTGTGTGTCTCTCCCTCTCCACTTTGTGTTTGTTTTTAGGGAGTTTGCTGTTGAACCCTAGCTAAGGTCTAATAGTTTCTGTGTGTCTCTTTTTTGGTGTGCTGTGGTGTCCTTTTTCTTTCACTCTGTCTGGTTTTGGGTTCATGTCCTGTGTTGTTAATTACACCTTAAAAACACTGTTTCCTCTTAATAAGATTGCTAAACATTGCTGAATTAAACCACACAAATTAAACTAATCTGAAAGGAGCATATCAGAGACTTTGTTTTTTGGCCTTTAACTATTAAATCACATATATAGCAATTTACCATTATGACTTCTTTGAAGTCACTTTTTAGATTCCCTTTCTACCTGCCAGGCAGCATTTGTTTTTTCATTAATTTTAATATTTAGTGAAAATTAACTTGCAGAGAGTTCAAACTTACTTGAGATAGGTAATACATTACAGTGAACAGCTTATTATTTAGTTATTTATATCAGTTTTCACTATCAGCATGTGGAAGTTGCTAGAAGGGAGTATTTTCAAAACGCTTAGTGGTGCATTCGAGAAAGCTCTGAAAAATTAAACTTTAAAGACAAAATATGAAGAAAACATGGATTTAATAAAAATGATGACATGACAGTGACAGTTGCTCACATTTCAAGTGTTGCTCCTCAATCAAACACAGATGCTGGCTGTGGGATTTTTTTCTACATGCAGCAGTACCACCACATGAAAATGAAGTAACTTGGAAAAAAAACATTGGGATGAAAAGTAAACGTGTCACTGTGACAGATTAACTACATACATATGTTCATACAATGTGCGTGCCTTTTCTAAAGCACGAAAGTTTAAAAATCTGAAATCTAAAATCTGCTTTTGAAAGTGCGATATTAATAAAATAAACTTGAAATCTGATACCTCATGCAACAGTCTACAAGTTGATTCTCATAAACTGATACTGAATTTACCTGAAAGTAATTGCTGCCTGGAACATACAATAGATATTCAATTTAGAATTTGATGTATGCTTTGTACAATAATTAAGCAAAAATAAGGGAATAATGATTGGTACAGTTAAATAAACAGCATAAAGGACAAAACTCTGCAGAACAATAACTGATGAATACAAGATTTTGTAATAGAAACAGGAAGTAGTGCACAGTGACATTTCATTCAACATTCCTTCATTTCATTGACACATAATAAAACTGAAACTACACTGGTGGTTCTCTATGGAGTTCACATTACTTCACATGGATGTGGTCATCTCTGAAGTTATGAATTTGCTCATCCCAGATGTTGACTGATATGAAAAGTATCAACATCCCATTTATGCAGAAATTACATGAAGAAATACATTAATCACTGCTGCTCTGTGTGTCTTCAGTTCTCCACTCATCACATCTATCCTCTGACCTGTCTGTGGGCAAAACCTGTCACGGAAAACGGCAGCGGACTGTGAGTTTGTGTTCGATGGGCTCACTTGTTTTTGAAAAGCTAAACTATAAATGTCAAAAATAACGAACACAGGTTGTAAATAAAAATGTACAACCTGTAAATAAAAATGTACAACCTGTAATAATATTGTTGATATTACCTTATAATCAGTGACCTGTTGGTGTTTATGATGATGAATAATGATACATCTCAGTCACCCTCACACTTACAGCAATATAATGTTAGGCCTTTAGGCCTTTAAAGATGTTTTTGAATCCTAATGATGGAAATTGTCTCTCAGAAAATCCACATTTGGGCAATAAGGATGAGCTCAGTTAGCAAGCAGCAAACACTATGGCTGAGAGTGAAAGTACAGATATCTGTCATTTTTCCCATAAACTCACATTAGAAGAAGTGAAATTACTTCTTGTGAAATCCAAACTTCTTCTATTCATTGACTTTTAATTGACTAAGTAGGTTTTTTTTTGACTCAGCATCTAGTGTCCAGTAGATGTATTTTAAGACACTTCAGCACTGTTGAACATTCAGCCTTGCTGTTTGCTGCTTGGTTGATACTTGTGTCTGTTCTGGAAATAGATCAAATATGGTGATGAAGAGATTGTTTTTATGTCCCACAAATAGAAAAAGACTTAACATTTATTTCATTAGGCTCTAATTTAAACCTGAGACAGACCTGGGAGTATGTGCCCTCATATCAACCTGCTTGAAACTAAATAATTCTAATTTTGTAAAAATCGTATAAAACACTTTGTACTGTTTGTGTCTGACACTTTTATACAGATTTAGTGAATCATTGTCATTGTGTTGTGTGTCTTCAGCTACGCCATCAAAATAAAGTGTCCAGAGGAGAGTTTCACCCTTGTGGCCTCAACACCACAAGAGAAGGTACATTTAAGGTTTATACACTCACTACACACTTATTAACGCTTCATCCAAGGAGTTTAATGCACATAAAGCAGTAAAGTAGAGAATGTGAATCTGAATGGCAGCTGCAAATTTAGAAACAAAATCAGTATATATGAAATTTGTAAATGAATCAAGTGTTTTTGGTTTATGTTTATGGCTTATTACTAAACAGCAGAAGAGTGACATATGTTTATATTTTTACTTTTACCAATTACTAACAACTTTGTAACTTGTGGCCATCAGCTGCAATTATCAAACAATCAGTGTCAGCTGTCTGATACTGAAGAGCCACTTTGCAATACGCTAATGAAGACTTTTGGTTAATCCACCTTGAAGATTTTCTATCTAAACAGGAAGCAAATGTATTCATTCAACCCAGCTCATATTGAAACATCAATAAATATGAACTTTTTTATGGCTCAGTTCTTCAGTTTTTCTCAAAGGTTTTTTTGAGATAATTTCTCTTCACATCTGATTTACATTAGTTAAAATTCTTCTGAACTTCTTTTTGAAACTGGCACTTTTGGAAGTGCAAATTGGGGGAGCAATTGTGACCATTACATTTTTGTAATTTGGTATAGTGCAGTGCAATCTGTGAATCAGGCTGGATGAGGAGGAACACATAACTTTGGGATCAACACATTGTCACTATGTGTAGCTTCATTAATTACACCAACTCCTGCTCCACTGGTTCAAAGATTCCCTCTCCAGTATCTGTTGATGATTCATATTTCAGTCTTTTGTGCCTCATACGGCCATATCTCCCTCATTAACTTCTTTTTTGTTTTCTCCTTCTCTCTGTAGAACAAGTGGCTGCACTCTCTGAACCAGGAGATAGATCGAGTGCTGGGCGGTGGAGGTCAGGGGTCGTCGCCAGGACAGGCGGCCATGTCTCGGACGGCCTCGTACAGGTTCACAGGAGAAGGAAGATTCAAAGATGCCCGGTACACGGGGGGCTGGTTGGCAGGACAAGTTCATGGCAGGTTAGAGAGTGTGTGTGTGTGTTACTGTAACATAATTATTAATTAGTTAAAACTTACAGAGCTACTGGTGGGTTGGGCTGCAACTTACGCTTATTATCTGTCAAATATTTTCTTTATTCATTGATTCTTTAATCTTTTAAATATAAGAAAATAGTGAACAATATCCATCCAAGTTTGGGTCTAGGGTTTCATCTCCAATTGTATTTATATTGTGTAACAGTCCAAAACCCAAATATATTCAATCTATAATCATATAAAATAAAGAAGAACAGAAAAATCTCATATCTCACAAGCTCAAATGAGAACATTTTAGCACCTCTGTCTTTAAAATGGACTCAAAACAATTAATTGATTATCAAAATAGTTGCCAATTAATCGGCTAATCATTGCAGCTCTAATGGCGGGTGTTAAGATGGTTTCAGGATGATGACAGCATCTTTAGTTCAAAGTATCAGAGACTTGTGGGGTGATGAGTGAATGTAAATGAAGGAGAAATGAAAGTACCTGCAGGGAAGCAGTGAAGTCAGTGTGGACTGTGAACACACCATTTCGAGAATTGTTGAATATAAATTTAGTCAAAGTTAGTGTAAGTTGATTCTACCTGTTGGTGGCTAATTAAATGTAAAGTAATCACTGGATTGTAACATAGATTTGCTTTTACAGAGGAAACATGGAATGGGCAGACGGACGGACCTACAGCGGGAGCTTCAAGAACGGACAGGAGAACGGGTCGGTACATTAACCTGGTGTTGTGTTATGTTGTGAAACTGTTGTCTTGACATTTCTTCATTTAAATGTTGCTTTTCTTTTTCTTCCAGCTATGGAGAATCTATAATGCCTAACAAATCACTGAGTAAGGCAGACACTTACCAAGGACACTGGAAAGAGGGCAAGATCCACGGCTTCGGCAAATACAGGTCAGAACGCTGTTTACTATTGACCTTTCAGTAAAGTGAAGAGTAGTGAATGACACATGACCCATATATGAAACACTGTGTGACTTTGTAATTATGTAAAAAAGTAATTTCAGTTTACAAAATTACTTCTGTCATGTTTGCTGTGAAGCAGCAATACTTGTGTGTGTGTGTGCGTGCGTGTTCATGTCTGTTTTGGTCTTTCCCAGATACGCCAGTGGCGAGGTGTACGAGGGCTGTTTCTGTGATGGCCAGCGTCACGGTTACGGCATGCTGAGCTCCGGTAAGCTGGCTAGGACTTCCTCCAGCGTTTTCATTGGCCAGTGGGTCCACGACAAGAAGACAGGATACGGCGTCCATGATGACATCACCAGGTCTGATTAATGGCTCTGTCTTAAACACAGGAAAGCTTCCCGTGTAAACAGCATTTAAACGCTCAGCTGGATGTTTCCACAAAGAGTCTTTATTTTAGTTTTGGGAGTAAACATGCAGCGATACAACTTTGAAACAAATGATCCGATGTGTGTAAATGCAATTGTGGCATAGTGTTGTATGTAAAACTTAGATATGAAATCTTTTTCCTTACTTCTCATTATTCCTAACTAGGTAATAAATGCTAAAAAAAAAGAAGAAGAAAAGAACGTATAACTGCATTTATTCAGTTATTTTTAACTGTCATCAAACAGCACAGTATGACGCTCTATCTGAGCAATTATAACTCTTAAATGAAGAATATGAGTAGACAATTTCAGGAGAACATCTACAGTGCACTTCATTAATATACGTTTCAGTATTGTTTTTTGGCAGGTGAATAATATTCCTTAAAATCTTTTGTGCACTCTGGCTGTTTCATGTGTGGTACTATATTATACGACACGATACGTTTTTAGTTATCAAGGCTGCACTGAATATGTGCAGTGAGTGAATTTTAAATTTGAGCACTGAACACTGATCACTGCTGTCCTTTTTGTTTTTCCAGAGGTGAGAAGTACATGGGACTGTGGGTGGACGACCAGAGGCACGGGAGTGCTGTGGTTGTTACTCAGCACTGTCTGTACTATGAAGGGACCTTCAAAGAGAACAAGATGAGTGTAAGTGTATAAATGATAAATGCACAACTTGATTTTCAAAGATTCAATTGCATGACTGTCTGAGGAAGCTGATGAGTTTGTTCATGAAATTGAGTGTTTACTTTACCAAACTTAATTATCCTGTAAGATCTGGACTAATAAATAGTGTTTATGATATTAGTTAACCTAAAGTCTTCATTCTACCATCTTAAAAAATAGCACGAAACAGAGGAATCATGTCCAGGCAGGGCCCAGATAAACTAACCTCTGCTTTCATTCCCAATAGGTTAGATTACTGTAATGATTACTGTAAAGAAAACTGAACACATCACACCAGTTCTCAGGTCTCTGCACTGGTTCCCAGTGTGTCAGAATATAGAGTTACAATTACTGCTGCCTGTCTATAAATCTCCTAGCGTGCAATCTAAACATGGAGAAGCACCAGTTTGTTAAAATGTTTCCTTTAAATGGTTTCTTTATTTTAATTAGAATTTGAATGTTTTTATGTATGTGTCCTCATTTTTAGTGTTTGAGATGTGCTATAAAAATACAAATATACTAATTAAAAAAAAAAAAAGCAGAATCTTCAGTCAGTTTGATGGAGATGTCATCTGCTGCTCCTCCTACATTAGATGACACCATGGAAATCTAAACTTGATATTTGTAACGAATTGTGGTGAATGAATCACCTGCAGCCAGAAATCTGAAATTGTGAAAAGAATATAGAGCACAGTAAGAATAAACAAATGTTCTGTGATCAAAACAAAATAATCTATGGAGACAGTCCCAGTTACTGTAGATCCATAATATGAAATTATGAAGTTTGACGCAGTTTGTATTTTCTTTCAGGGTTCAGGTCTTCTGGTGTCAGAGGACAACACAGCTTTCCACGGGGAGTTTTCTGATGATTGGACTGTCAACGGGAAGGTACAAGACTTCTCTGTCTCTTTTATTATTGTCTGTCTGGCTCGAACAGTCGCTTATTCATTTCCATATTTGTCCTTGTCTAATGCTACTGGAAAAACTGAACAGCCAACTCCTCAGAGGGTCTTTTTAGGACCACCAATCACTGATCAAGACTTTTTTAGGTTACCAAATGTTACAGTTAACTTTCATGAACTGAAAACAGATATGCTCATTCTCTGTGAACCGGGTTTTACGTCATGGTTACATTTGTATAATCAATATAGTCACTGTGGTAGCGACTTGTCAGTCATTAGGTAGCCACGCCCTAAAGCACACCCTGCTTTAATGTATATTTTCCTGTAAATGGGACCATAATTTACAAAATGAATATCATGCTGTCTTGAATAAGACTTGGAACTAGTGATTTAGACCTTAAACATGTTAGGAAAGTGTTTACTGAGGTAATAAATCAAGTGAGAAGTAAGGTCATTTTCTCAGTCTTTTTTGTACCCAGTGGTGTCTCCCCCTGCTGGCCATTAGAGAGAATGCAGGTTTAAGTAACTTTTCAGATTGGGGGCTTACCTACTTAGTCAAAGCATAAATTAATTATATTTTTGTCATTTTGTACTTTATTCCAGTTTATTACAAAATGATTAAATGGGGACTTCAAATATGTATAACTCTTCCTCTCTTCTTCCAGGGTGTTTTGACCCTGGCTAACAGTGACTATTTAGAGGGCGTGTTCAATGGAGAGTGGACTGCCGGTCTGAAGGTGGTTGGAACATATTACAAACCAACTGTCGAAGGACCAGAAAACAAAGACAGAAATAACCTGCTGTGAGTTTTAAAACATGGAATTCACTTCAACTGATTTTTCTACTCAACACCATGTGAACGCACTTATGTTTACCAGAAAATATTAGTAGTAAATAATAAAAATAATAGTTTTTGTGTATATTTCTATGCCTTTGATATTTTACTAGAGCTGCAATGATTAGTCAACTATTCAGTCAGCAGAAAATTCATTGTTATTCAATCAAATGAATCATTTAATCAGCTTCTATTGTGAGGTGTTACTGAAGACGTGACAGGATAAGACAGTTTGTTGGATTGTTTATATCTTTTTGGTATTTAAACATGTTAAAATGTGTGCGTGTGCAGCAGGTTGGGTCAGTATGTGGTTCCCGCAGATCAGAGGTGGAGCTGCGTGTTTGATGAATGTTGGAGTCGACTGGGCTGCGATGGCGCCGGCAGAGGAGAGCGGACGACAGCCTGGGAGAACATCGCTATTACTATAACAAGTGCACGACGTTACGGGTAGGTACACACACAGTCAGTGCATTAACACACACTTAATCAACCTGGTTACTGTAAATCCACGTATATATGCCGTAGACTCTGATCTTATTTTGAAATTGTAGCTGACTCATTTTAACTGTATTAAGTGATTGATGACCCTACTTTCTGACTGACTTTTTTTTTTTTTTGAAACTGACCAATTTAGACTTCAACCTTCTACTTACTGTAGTGTTAGTTTCAGTTTTAGAAATATTTAAAACACAAGAAATTACCTCTCCTTTCTTCCAGCGGCTCCGTTGTACATTCTCTGTCTGAAATCTTTTGTTATGCACATGTGTACTCATTTAGAAACCTGGTTTAAAATATACATATGACAGAAATATACATCCTCCAGGAGAAATCTACCTGGGGAAAACAGGTTTCTCTAATCCCCTCCTCCGATAACAGCAACCAGTTTACAATATTACAATTAAGAATTTAGCTTACTGGAGAAAACCAACTGTAACCTGGTTACTTTACTGCATCTAAACGCACTGAAATACACACACAGAGGCATTGATAAACTTGACTGTACCCGAGATACACAGCTAAATATCAAAATAAGCGTGTGTGTTTTTCTGTCTGTGTGTGTTCAGCTCTAACCTCAGCAGGTCTCAGACCAAAATATTGGAGAGTTTGGAGTTTATTCCTCAGCATGGAGAACCAGTTACCACCTCGAACTACGACAACATACGAAGATACCTTACCAAGGTATATGTGACTCTGAGGGAAAGTGTTTGTGTGCGTGTGAGAAACTGGCTCTCTCTGTCTTTCTAATAATCAGTGCATTGTTTTATCAGGTACAGACTGAGAAATAAGATTGGTTGGTTGCCAGTTTGGTAGTTTATTTTCTCCACCCTTATTGTTATTATTTGGACAAAATATCAAAACCTATCTTTTAGTATACACCGCAAACTATAGCTTCCAAAATGACTGTAAAGTTGAAGTAACACAATACTAAAGCAGTCTATTAAGACCTTCATACAGGTCAAAAGTACTGCAGAGCGGTTTGTATTTAACTGCATTAATTTTAGCTTTGTGTTCTGAATAAATTTGCAACCAGATGTACATGTGAGTAGAGAATTTATCATGCTAGAATTAATGAGAATAAGTGAAATAAGAAGTATGATTACTGCTCTAACCTCATACTGAATCAGTGACCATGTCTCATTGTGTGTGTGTGTGTGTGTGTGTGTGTGTGTGTGTGTGTGTGTGTGTGTGTGTGTGTGTGTGTGTGTGTGTGTGTGTGTGTGTTAGGCCTGTGAGACGCCCCACCATCCTCTGGGCTGGCTGGTCGAGACGTTGGTGACAGTCTACAGGATGACGTACGTCGGTGTGGGATCCAACCGCAGGCTGCTCAGGCAGGCTGTTCAGGAGGTCCAGGCCTACCTCACACATTTCTACAGCATTGTGAGGTAGTTTCAACTTCTGACGTCTCACTCTTTGTTCAGCTTTTTACTGCTCAGCCTGTAGATGTCCCGCAGGTTGATGTTGCATTTTAGACTCAATGTTTCATCAGCTCTGGTTGAAAAGCTGGAGAAAGTCACTCAGGTGTTGCACAGAGCTGTATTTTTCTCATCTATGATGTCTGTTTAGAAAGGCCGGTGGGAGAAAAATACTAATGCTTATAAATACTGCACTGACGAAAACAACTCCAAGGACGTCTTTTCTCTAAAATTTTAGCTTTTTTTCTGCAGTTGTGTCTTCAAAGTTTTGATTTTTTTTTTTTTCTTTATTTGAAAAACTTACGAGACCAGCTTGGCTCTTCATGAGGCACAGAGGTATCAAAGTGACTCAGGTGTGTGTCAATGAATATTTAGTCTCTTACATAGCTATGGCTATAATCACATAATTGATCTATATCTCTGGTACAGATTTGAATTATAGGTAACAGCTCACGAGTACTCTGACTCATACATGTCCAAAGAGTTAAACACGGGCTTTACTACACACACACAGAGTGCATGGCAGATTCTTAGATTAGTTTTTTCTACATGAAACATTGCATTATTTTAGCAGGACAGTCTATAACTGATCATCTCCAAGCAAACCCACAACAGAAATGAAATATAAACATCTTACACAGTTAAATTTAGATATGTTTAGCCCACCATAATCACATATGTTTTTGCTTGCAGGTTTCTGTTTCCTGGGTTACCAGATGATGGCGGCGTCATTCCAAACACCCCAGTCTCTCCATCCAAAAGCAGACACGACTCAGTCACATCAGAGCAAGGGTGAGTCACAACAACACAAGCATGCAGATATAAAGATATATAGATGAGTATGGGGTCACTCAGAGTTTCGGTTGTTATCTCTCCATCCTTCTCACAACACCTCTCGTTGCTCCCAACAAAGAAGTGGTCAGTGAGGTTTATCAGTGAACAGGGAACATGTAAGAAACTATGCATCTGGTTAAACAATCAGGAAAGCAAACTGGTCAGGTTTCACACATTCAGCACTTTAAGTTTGTCTCTGACGGCACTCGAGAGAGTTTATTGCTCTCAAAACTTCTGGATTTGGGAGAAATCTGACCTGTTTTTGCTTTTTATATTTCTGGTTATCATTATTCTTAGAACTAGTGATTTTACCATGTGTTCATTGGATGAAAAACAAGTCATAAATTAGGCTTGCAGTTACACCGACTCAAGACAAGAATCAGGTTAAGTTGGACATGATGTGAACTGGGAATACTGGTCCAGACTTGAGTCCCAGGTCAGGTTATAGTGTGAAGTTTTTATTTTTAAAGACTTTATTAATCAAAAACAATGTTCATTTCATCACAATCAAAGTGTTAAACATTGTAAATAGAAATTACAATCAAGTTTTATGAAAGTTAGGAAACATTTATTATAATGATTAATTGTGCATATACTCTTTTTGCTTTTGTTTAACTTATAAAATATGTCAAATTATGAAGTTAAAGAGAATATTTTTGTTTAAAAATGTGAATTAAAATGTTTCCATTATAATCCTTACATTCAAAATCAAATGAGAGTCTAGCTGGTGTGTTAACAACCAGGCGATTAATTCAACAGATTTCTTACAAGCTGACATCATCCGTCTCTGTGCCGATGAAACAGAAACACTGTATGTTAAAACTTCATTTCTCGTTCTCTCCTCCTCCTCCTCCTCTTCCACCACCTTCTTCTCCAGTTATGTCGTGGTGGTGTGCTGCTCCTCTCTGCTCCTCCCTCTGCTGCTTCCTCGACTCTACCCTCCTCTCTTTACTCTGTACTGCCTGCAGGAGGAGCCGGAGGAGACCCAGTACTGGGATCGCATCCTCCGCCTCAACAAACAGCCCGATCAGTCACTGCTCAGCTTCCTGGGAGTGCACGAGTGAGTGTGCACATTCACAAACACAAACACACATTATAAACTTATAAACCCATAAATAAACTGAATGGTGGTAAGTTCAGCAATGTCGTTCTGGTTGTTAATAATAGTGAGTTTCCTTCCATTGAAAATAACATTTAAGAGTCTTAAAGTACTCTGTGTATTTCACATCAGCTCTGACATACCGAGATTATTTTATTCAGAGTTCAATGTCATAACGTTCAGACTGTGTCCACTACACCAAAATTACAGCTCAGCCCATTCCTGAGAGCTCAGTAACAAGCATATAACAAAAGGCATCATTTTAAAGAAGATTAAATTATAATTAAATGAATCAGAAAGGAATGGAAGGAAAAAGAGGTCAACAGTGGAGACTTCTCAGTGTAATCATACAGTAAAGAAATAAAGTATATCATAATACACATCTGTTTTAACTGTAAAAGTGACTGAAATACTTTAAATTTCTAACACTCGCCTCTAATGCTGTCCCACTCACACAGAGCTGTATGCTCACAAAGAGTGTGTGTATTAAAATCTAACAAACAACCTGACAAGTGACGCACAGCTTTACATATTGCTGGTATTTTATGTAGTTTTGTTCAGTTAGTTTTGTTTTTCTCTTGTAGGAAGTTCTGGCCGGTGTGGATGTCGATTCTGGGAGAGAAAAAACAGGTCAGATATTATCAGTGCTTTCTCTACATGTAGCATTTCTTTTTTTTTCTTATCCCTGTAGATGTCATCGACACACATCACTGATTATCTGTGATAACTGTAAATCTGAACAATGCTGTTTTATTTCCTGTTGTATTCTTTGTAATATCCTCTTTATCTGTTCCTCTATCACAGATCGTATCCAGCAGTAAAGATGCCTGCTTTGTTTCCGCTGTAGAGACACTCCAACAAATCAGGTAGCTCCAGTGTGACCTGATGTAACCTCAGATCTCTTCACTTATGTTTTTTACCCTGTTAGAGAGTGCTAGGTAACAGTTTGCCGAATCAGTCGAGCCGTTCATAGTAAGTACTGCCTCAAATTATGGCTTTTGGAGAAAAAGATTCAGGAGGACGTATCATGCACATTTCCAGGTCCATATTTAGTTATTTTTATATTTATGTATATTTGCTCATGGCCTCTCCTGGAAAATCTTTGCATGATTTACAGTTAAAAAACAACAACTTTATTTATCTTATACTGGCTCTTTATGCAGCCACTCTCTTCAGCCTCCGTGTGAAACAGGCTGTTTTAGCTCCTGTCTCTGTTCTGACTGTTTAGTTTCCAGAGGTTTCCGCCGGCTTTGAATGCTATGTAAACAAAGAGTCACAGTAGGATTTCACTTCCTTTTCTCGTTCTTTACCCAAAATGTCAACTTCTCAAATACATCTGTAGATGATCTGCACCAAACAACGTAAATAAAGCGTTAACTGCAAGCTGAAGACTGGGCATATTGGACAAGTTTAAGAACTTTGATCATGTTTGATATAGACGTCATAAGAGTATAAAAATAGCAGAAAATCACAAAAGCAAATAATACATGATATTGGATTATTGAGGTCAACGTTTGATTAAATTTGACCTGGGCTCGTGACAATTATTCTGCACTAGGACTTCATTCGGAAATCGGTGGTAAAATTTGTATGCAGTCTTTAGATTTGACAGTTGTGAGTGAGAATTGGACTGAAGTTTCAGGCACTGTTTATACAGACGTCTCCTTTTAAATCAGATTTTTCACCAAGCAGTGCCCATCCATTACAGGATGAGGCAGATTATTTCTACATCAGATCTCAGTACATGACCGAAGCTGAAAGTGCATTCATGATTTATGTGTATAATTAAACAATGAACTTCCTCTACACGTGCAGCACCACCTTCACTCCATCAGACAAGCTGCTGGTCATCCAGAAGACGTTTGAGGAGTTGACGCAGGAAGTGAAGCCTATGCTGAAGGGTGACTTCCTGTGGTGCATGGATGACCTGCTTCCTCTCTTCCTTTACGTGGTGCTCAGGGCGAGGTGCGTCACCAAATACACACACACAAACTTTGTAGGAAGATGTCTGGTATTCTTCGTTTGCAGGACTCTGCGGGCCGGTGACTGAACTTTTTGTGTTGTGACTGCTCTGTTGACCAGGATCAGGAACCTGGGAGCGGAGGTGAGCCTGATAGAAGATTTGATGGATCCCAACATTCAGCATGGAGAGATGGGACTGATGTTCACCACACTGAAGGTGGGACCAACAGCGACTAAAACACATATTACTTTTGCTTGATAAGCAACTCCATCCAAATTTAAATGAAACATGCACAGTCTTTCAAAATCTAGTGATGAGCAAGAGAACACACTTCACATTTTGCTCAATGAATCTTAAAAACCTCATATAGTCCCCAAATTCAGGTACTCTTTATTCAGGTACCCCCAGTATTCTTTAAAGAGGATAACTGTACACTTTGTATTTTGGTACAAATCTGGACCCATGTTTGAATTAAAAAAATGTCTAAAAACAATTATTAATGTTTTTATCACCACCAGTTGTTTGATTCATTCATTCATTTACTGGTTTATTCATTCAGTTTCTATTTCTTTTCATTCACTCTTTCTTTCATAAACAAGTGAATGACCTTCTTTCCTTCATACATGCGTTCAGCACTGTGCAGGTTTTTTTAAAAACATGTCTGTGTTTATGCTGCAGGCCTGCTACATCCAGATCCAACAGGAGTCGACCACATAGCAGCAGGCAGAAGAAGGAAGTGGAAACAGTAGCGAGGCACTTTACACACACGAGCTGCCAGAACAAAACCAGTCAAACCACCAGTTTTCCACTGGTGGCCGTTGGAAAACTGCACAGAGGCTGAGCAGACAGACGGCAGAGGAGGGAGAAATGTCTCATACTTCCTTCACTGTTGATCCCTTCGGTATGTGCTGGAAATATTACAAAACTGCATTATCATCTCCATCTGAACTTCATTCATCTCACTAGATTTTTTATCCAGATTATCTGACAATATATAAAGTTTACATGTAGCTCAAACCTGAACATCTACAACCAGAAAAACATCTGATGAGGTGATGGTGCAGTTCAGAAATACTAATCGTCACAGTGTATATTAGACTTCTTGCTCTTTTCCAGAGCGTCGGGTTGGGTTTCAGAGTTTTGGTCAGTGACACTATTGCTGATGCAGTCTGTTTAACTACTGAGTCACTCTGAAAACCACTGAATCTAAAAAAAGATTAGTTTAGAAATACACTTTATTACACTTTATCTACAAGGGTTTGGTCCCTGTGTAACATTTTCAGCAATACATTAACTTGATTTTCATCTCTGAGTTCAGAAATATTCATCAAAAAGTGTAAAAGTCTCAGACAATTTGCCTGCAAAATTGTAATAACAGGACAGTTTTCATGAAGTACTTACAGTATTTATTTGACCGTGTTTTCCAACAAGTTAATTCACTCGAAGATAAGTTCCCAGTGAGGAGTTACACTGTATATTTTCCCTTTTTCTTCTGCTTTCTATCAAAAACACTCCAGAGAGAAGAGACTAACCACGTCTTTGATGAAGTCTGAAATACACATTTCAAAGGGAACGTGTGCAAATAATTGAAAAGGGTTTAAAGATAGATAAGATATTTTGATTATTTAAATATTGTATAATAACCAAGCACTCTTAAAGGGAACTTCACGATTTTAAAGTAACAGATCCAAAGTTTCCACCCGTTTCATTTCACTGAATTTTAACAGTGAAACCAGGTAAACAGGTACTCATTTTAACAGAAGGTTAGGGAGATCAACTCCAACCTCAGTGTTTTACTGTTACTAACATACAGTCATATACGGGTAAGTTGAAACTGTACACAGTAGCTGACTGTATAGCTTAAGTTTGGTTGAAAAAAAAAAAAAAGAACAGTTGAGACAAACTGACAGAAACATGTTGGTGAAGGCTTTTTAATGCAAAAACCATTATCTTGCACTTGGACATGTTTTTAACACTCATAGCATTTTACAGAGTGAGTTTTTTGTTGTTTTAAATACTTTTCAGTGGTCCCAGAGAAACCACAAGAGACACAGATGAAGTTTAGTGTCACACTGAGTCTCCTGAGTAGATCTCAGACCTTTGGGTCATCAGTAAGTAGCTGCAGCAGTAGCTGGAGGGCAGACTGAACACGAGGCTCTGCATTTCTAACAAAATTAAACTTGTCAGTGTGAGTCTTACATGTAAAACCAAAATGACCAGACCAGAAAGCTGTAGGTAAAGAAAAGAAAAACAACTTCATGTTGTGTTCCTGCAATAGAGATGTGCATTTGTCATCACTGATGCTGATGAGATACACATCTCAATGCATGGCCAACGGTCCAATACATTGAAGACTCATATGAAGCAAATACCAATGTAATATGATAGAATTCACTTTTATTACAATGAGATTTGACGCAATGAGGCTATGCATTTCAGTATAGAGAGTTTGATTTCATTTAAGCACACATAAAATCATAAATTAACTAAAAAGGGTCATTTTTACTTTGCACATTTGTTTCTCTAGTACTGCAACTCAGTAAGCATCTCATCAGTTTATTTTTGACCTCTAGAGAGGACAAATCATTCTACTGTAGATATGAAATTATTGGTCACATTTCTAAATAATAAAGGCACAGGATCTCTGCTAATAATTATACATAAGTAAATCAGACTTTAGAGATGCAAAGATGTTGCAACTAAGCATTACAAGTTCATCCCAAATTATATCAAGGTAATTGCATCATGAAAGTTTATGCCGCTGCACCAATGTGAATCTGTATCCTGCAAGCATTACTTAATGGACATCTCACTTTACTTGCATAGTAATTAAAAACTCTCCCATCTCACACCCCAAAATAATGTAGACAATAGTGTATATTTTGAAGGCACGAGAGTTCACTCACTTACATATTCGTTGAAACGTGTACACTCACGTACTGTAATCCCAACCTGTGTGTGCTCAGTTTGTCTGAACTTCTGATATTCAAAACTAATATACAGCAAACTGACCAGGAGAACTACTGAGTGACATGATTTTTTTTACTTGATATAATTAATGAGGGAACACTGATTAGCTGAGCATAAAGGACATTTTCATTCCTCTGCCTGTGTTTTTCTATGTGAACACAGTTCACATGAGGGAGTTTTAATGTTGCACTCACAGTTTTCAGTTTAGGCCAATTACGTTCACATTCCCTTTGTCATGAAAACTGGCTTTCAAGTTACTGTGAAAAAATGAATATTGCTTTTTTATTTCTCTGTTAGAGAGGTTATGCTGTGTGTTTGTTCAAGGATTATCAACTTGTCAGCAGATTTAAATGAAATTTGAGTGAAGGGCCAATTTTTTAAAGAATATTTAACACTGAGAGACATTTTAAACATTTTCACTGTGTTCTAATGAACTACTGCAATTACTTAAATGAACAAAATTATCTTTGTGTGTGTGTCTGTGTACTTTAACATGTTCTTTTATAAATTTACTTTAATTATTTGAAACCATCCAACATTTTTGGATTTAGATCATTTAGGGACACAAAAATAACACACTTTAATGTTCTCGCAAAAGTAAAACTTACTGATTGTTTTCTGGTCTTTAGGACCCTGAAATGACTCCTGCAGTTGTATGTTTTAGTGCAATGTCTTCTGTTGTTTTTCTGTTTTTTTTAAGAGAACCTCAAATCATTTATAAAGGAATTGTATTACTTAATGTATTATTCGATTGTAATTTAAAATAATTTATTAGAGATATAAATTTATATTAAAATATAAATCAGATTTTTTACCTGTATCGAAGAACCTGTAAAAAAGAAGAAAAAAACTCAAATTTTTAGAGTCCCTCTAAAATCCTTCCAGCAGTGACTCTTTTCATATAATCCACAGCGATTGACACGTTCATTGCCACAATGTGTTTTAATATAAAGACACAAGAAGAAGACATTTTTACTTTCTTTGCAGCACTGTGGTTATGTTACTGACTTGATGAACTTGTTTTGTTGATGTCAGGGATAAAAAAGAGTCTGCAAATCGCTCAGGTCAGACATCAAAAGAGAAACATATTATTTGCCAAAATGACTGAAAAGCTGACTCTTTTCTCTCTTTTTGAATTTCTGCCATTTTAAGTTACCTGAAATATTTGTACTGTATTTATTGTCACTCCTCAGAATCTGTATGTGTTGGTGCCGTCAAACAAAGCTCTTTGATTTCATTTTACTAGTGAAACCACTGCAGTGTAGTTTAGTACAGCTGTATCTCTGCCTCCATTAACACCAGTTTAAAGAACAATGCACATGTTTTTCATGTCTTATCCACAGGGCATCTGTAATTTCAGCACAAACAACCATTTTTATTACATCCTACAGCTTACTGTTAGATTTGTTTCCCACTTGTTTGGCACCAATTGGTTTGAGATCATTCAGCACCGCAGATAAATCAGTAGTTACTGATTTCATATCTGCCTGAGCTTGTTTCCCTTCATACTGAATATTTTTACCTTTTTTTTTTTTTTTATTAGTTACATTATCATCACATGAAACTGGTGTGTTCGGGTGCTGAATGAGCTGAAATGAACTAAAATCAATGGCTGCCTGGGAGAAACAAAAGCCACTGAACAGCTCTCATGATTACTAAAATGGTCAGTAGTGATATTGAGTGCATCTCAATTTACATTATAAAGTGGAGGTTTCACACTGTAGAAGGCTTTTAACCCCACTGAATTTATCACTTAAGTTGATTATTTTTCTAACCAAGTCTATATTTTTTATAACTTCTTACCATTTATAGAGAGTGATGATCAAGGGAACTGATTGTATAGAATGTAAAATAGTTTTGATTGGTGACTGGATTGATGCAGAAAATGAATAAAAGTGTGTTTACTATATTTTAAAAAATTGAGCAATAAATGTGGTTTAAATTCTGAAAATGTCTCCTGATGTTATTTATTGGATGCTTGACTGACTATTATGATTATAATTATGATACATGGTGATCAAGTGGGTAATTCTGGGTCTGAAAATTGAAGCCAATGCTCTTTATCGGCCAGCAGGGGGCGACTCCACTGACCAAAAAGAAGTCCGATTGTATGGAAGTCTTGAGAAAATACGGAAGAGCATTAGGGCCACGGAGTAATATATTAATTCTAAATCTCTGAGAAAAAAAGTCAAAATTTTCGAGAAAAAATTCAAAATTTTCGAGAAAAAAATTCAAAATTTCCGAGAAAAAAAGTCAAAATTTTAAAAAGTCGAAATTTTCGAGAAAAAAAGTCAAAATTTTCGAGAAAAAAGTCAAAACTTTCGTGCCCGTCTAATTTCCACCCCACGAGGATCAAGTGCCCTGAGTATCAGCCTTATAGTCCTTTGAGACACCACAAACCCCCTCTGGATAGCTCGTAGGTGTAGCCAACGATACCCCTGCATCTGTCCATTCCCATGCAGTTCCTCCTGCACGAAGGCTATCACATTGTCTATGTCCGACTGATTTCGCCTCCTACACAGTCCAAGTTCACGACACCGCCTCTTCAAGGTCCGAATAGAAATCACAATACTGTGATTCTGTGCTAAGACTGCAAGGATCTCTTTGTTAGATAATCCAATCTCGAAGTAACATTTAATTAAATCCTCCATTTCAGCAGCACTATGCCAGGACACGAAGTCTGTCAGCTCCAGCTCTGAATGACCTGGTTCTTCCTGGTAGCCTACATTTCTGACTTTTTTCTCGAAAATTTCGACTTTTTTCTCGAAAATTTCGACTTTTTTTCTCAAAACTTTTGACTTTATTTCTCGAAAAATGTCGACTTTTTAAAATTTCGACTTTTTTTCTCGAAAATTTTGACTTTTTTCTCGAAAATTTTGACTTTTTTCTCGAAAATTTTGACTTTTTTCTCGAAATTTTTGACTTTTTTTCTCAGAGATTTAGAATTAATATATTACTCCGTGGCCCTAATGCTATTCCGTAAGAAAATGACCCCATTTCTCACTTATTTATTACCTCAGTAAACTCTTTTCTACTGAGTTTATGGTCTTAATCGCAAGTTTAAAGTCTTATTCAATTCAGCATGATTTTCATTGTGTGAATTATGGTCCCATTTAATTTAAATGTGACTTTAAAGCAGGGTATGCTTTAGGGTGTGACAGCATTGGTTAGGGAACATAAACATGGTATAGATTCACAGAGTATACAGGCGTAGCTGCTATTTCGGTGTGTTTTTAGTTCATGAAACTGGAATATTTTGGTCGCCAAAAAAAAAAGTCTTGTTCTGCATTTGGTTGTATTAAAAGACCCTCCAAGACATCGACCATTCAGTTTGTCAGGTAAGTACATTTGTTTTAATTGTTTTCAACCTGTTTTTTGCTAGCGAAAATTAACATTACATACATCCACTTGTGATTAGTAGAGCACTGAGTTGAATTATTAATATTATTATAAGCAAGGAGGCCACTTCATATCCAGATGAGATTGAAAATCCAACTGAAACTGAAATTAATTTAACGTAGAAATACATTTTCTCCCTGATTGGTGTACTTATTTGGTAAAGATAAAAACTCATATCTGGTTTAAAAAACAAGTTAATATTTGGCACCAGCTGTAGGAACTGTAGTTTATTAACTGTAACAGGTACCTGAAAGAAAGTCATGAGGTTGTGCTGTGTAATGAGTCTCCCCTCCACATGGCACCTCCACTCCCCATTTGGCTGAGATTTTTTATCCTGTGGTTGTTGAATTTGTTGTGTCAGTAAATGTCAAGTTGTGTAGAGAACAACCTGCACTCAATTAGATGACCAAACACCCTCCAACTTGGTGCTGTGATGCTTTGTCTTCACCTTTGCTCTCTCCTCAGGTCTCCTCAGAGCTGCAGAGCATCACCTCTCAGATGTTGAGCACCAGGACCTGCAAGGGGTACGACCACACTGCGAGACACACTCACACTCAAATGTTGGCTGCACATATTAACCGAGTGACCCCCGTCCATGCACATACAAAATAAGAATGCAGGAACTTTTTTCAGTTTTTGGGATAATGTTCAGTTATGTTACAGAGCTTCTTAAGCAGGATATCTTATCACAAGCTCTATTTTAAATATTTTGAACCGTTCCTTTACTGTGTTAGATGTGTGCAGTTTATTAGAGAGGATGACTTAATTAACTTTATCCTGTATATGATGCCACAAGGCTCTGATTTGATGTTCTACAAACTTGTTAACATCTATAAAAACATTAAATCAATGTTTTTTTTCTTTCAGTTTTCTTCTTTCAGGAGACCCAGCTGGAGTATCATTGTTATTGTGATGCTCAGGGATGTTGGTACTTATCCTGCCAAAGTGAGTCATTTCATGTCCCTCATACAGTAAATGGCCTTATGTCTTACCGCATGATGTTAATTTACCCTGTGGTCCCCTTTGGTCTCCCCAGTAAAGCAGTTCAAAACATAACTATTAACTATCTTTTATTAAGATTTTTGTTATTTGGAAATATTTTATGCAGACAAGAATAGAAAAACATTGTTTTAAATTCTACCATTGAACCCAATTTTCTGTTTTGCATTTCCTTTTCCTTTCCATGGCTTCTGTCTTCCTCTATTCATTATTCCTCCTCCATTTCTACCTCTCCCATTATTATGCTCTGTTAACAGTGAACTGATCCTCCATCTGGCCTTTCAGGTTCACATCATCCTTCAGCTGGGAAAAAAGTAGAAGAGCCAATTATCTCGTCAAGAGAGTGGGCGGCGAACGCTAAAACAGGTAAGATAAACACTGAGTGACACAACTGGAACGCAGCTCAGTGTGGATGCTGGAGGTTCGGCAGTGGCACAAAATGGACACAAGGGGGAACCATTTGCCTGTATTAGGGTTGAACATGGTACTGGTTTATGATGGAACAGTATCCTCAAAGATGGTTGGGACAACAATAAAATGTGGATGAAGAAATCAGGTTAACAGCAGCCAACTTCCCCCGCTGAGCTGTTTGGTAGACTGTTTATACATTCATTCTTTCCAGCAGGGCAGACGATCCCAAAACAAGCAGAAACACATGAGGCCCCGACATTTTATCACCATATAAAGTTGAGGAAAGTACGTTCGGTATTCACCAGGCCATCTACTCAGTAACTTTGTCTGTGTGCTGGAAACAAGATAAATGAGAATAAGCCTAACCCTAACCCTAACCTCACTGTACAATAAATGTTTTGGCCGCAAAACTAAATTAATGAACTAATAGGTAACAGCCCAATCATTGGTGGACGAAGATCCTTTACTTAAGGAAAAGCAGAAATGCTGTCATCACAAAATACTCAATTACATGTCCTGAATTTAAAATGTTACTTTTTAGAGTTTTTGTTAAAGCACCTGGAAAGATTAGCCTGTTGAAAACACGTGAAAACAGCATCTGTATGTTTTTCTTCTTGACAACGGCATACTGATGTTAAGATCAACAGTCAGTAAATCAATCAAGTTCCTCAGGTCAAATATCTGCAGAAGATCTAATGTTTGACAAACATGTTAAAAAGAATTAGTAGAACTGTAAAAGTCAGTCAGTACACATTTAGACTCAACAGAGACTGTCAGTTACTGTGTTGCCTCATAGTAACAGGCAGGTTATACAACTGTGCAGTAAAAATATTGAACCAAAGGCCAATAAGATCAAACCACTGTCACAACCTGAGAGACCCGAACCTGCTAAGTTATCTACATTGATATTCAAATGCTAATTTATCTGCAAGTGTTTACATGGCCGGTTTCCTCAGGCTCTCTGCGACATGGTGCGACTCTTACAGGCCTTTGAATGTCCACTAAAAATACTACTACAGGGAACTGTAAGGTAACGTACCGAAATACATCCTTTGGACATCCTTTTTTTTTATATAAAGGGAACCAACATATCAAATGTGCTGCCTACTGAACTCAGAACAAACCAAAATTGTCAACATTGTGAAACTAAATTGAAGGATTCTTTAAAAGTCAAACTATCATTTAGTGGTGTGGGGGTAGGTATGTATGTCCTTATATACAGTACATACATACATATATGTGTGTGTATGTGTCTGCATGTGTATGCTGGCAAGTCGTACTGCTGTTCCTATGAGGTCAACAAAATATACTACATAGTTTAATTCTGTTGTCTGCTAACACGTTTCATGTCACTGGAAAATTGCCATGCAGTTCTCTGTATATTATATCTGTGTATAATAAATAAACATAAAAGGAATTGAAAATACTTGCTAGTGTAGATTTAAGTACAGTTCCTGAGTAAAAGCTCTTTGTTCCTCTTTACCAAGAACATGTTCCTGAAAGTGTGAAATGGTGCAGTAAGTGTATTTCTTTGATAGCTTACTGAGGTATTTATGTACAGTTCAGGAACATTTGTCATCCTGCTTGGCCCTGACTGAGAAAATAGGAGTAGTCTTAACCTATATGTTGACAACCAACAGCAAGGGTGGGCAAATATCAGCCCAAAGGCCAAATCTGGCCCTCCAGCAAAAAATATTTGGCCCCTGATGAAAGCTTGAATTTTTACTTTCACTGTTTACTCAAAAGTTTTCCATAATCTGTCACAACTCAGTAACCCTGTTACATCTAATACTGCCTTCACACCAGGAGAGGCAGTGAAATCGTGGTTGCCCCGTAGTGCTGAAACTACGTCTCATTAACAGAAATTACATTTTAATGGGTGAATTATTTGTTTTAATCCCACAATTTAAGTCTATGTGACCTATAACATGTTTGTTCTTCACAAACATAGACAGGTGGCAGTCTAACAGAAACATCTGTTTATGCAAAGGCAACAGTACATCAACCATAAATGAAGCACATCGCTGTTTATCATGTATGGATGTCACCAATAAAGTAAACTCCAGTATCAAAGTGCAACACAGATACACATGTATTCAAGTATTAGTAATTTTTAACCAAGAAATTTAGAATTAAAATGAGCAGTAAATCTGGTATTCATCATCTACTAATGGGGAAAATAACATCTGCCTCAAATACAAACCTAACCAGTGTTGAAACTGCTATAAAAAATACTGAAGCTAAAGGTTCATGGATGATTGTAAATGTAACTAGTGAACCTATAAAAGAAAACCTGCATTGTGTTACCTAAACAAGCTGATGTCACACCTGTTTGTGTGACGCCATCATAGATTAACACCTGTGCTGTAACAAGAGCAAGCCTCTTTTTTCATTAATCATTTACACTGTAGTTACTCGCTTAATGACATAACTCAGATGTGTGTGGCAAAGACAGTGCATGTGGGTGTGTGATTATTTATGTGTGGGTGTGTGTGTGTGTGTGTGTGTGTGTGTGTGTGTGTGTGTGTGTGTGTGTGTGTGTGTGTGTGTGTGTGTGTGTGTGTGTGTGTGTGTGTGTGTGTGTGTGTGTGTGTGTGTGTGTGTGTGTGTCCTTGTTTCATTGCATCCAACTCCCTAAAAGCATATTCACATCAATTTAGTGCCTGTCTGAGCAGTATATGTGATGGACTGTACATTTCCATATGAGGTCAGGAGTTTCTGGGTCTTTCCCGGTGGTTTGATTTGATTAAAATGGCCAATGAAGGAACATTGAGTTAGATGCTGACGCTGAATTTTCCTCTGAAATTTTAACTCATCACTTTCTGCATCGAGAAAATGTCCTAATATCGATTATACGAGGATGAGGATTTAATTTCGGCAGCTGGCGCTGACAGACTTGAGAAGAAAGTAATTTAAGATTAATATCTTGTGATATTACTCACACAAACCTACACACACACACACACACACACACACACGCACACTTATACATACACACCCAATGTCTATGGCGCCATAAATCCTAGTACAAAGTCCTTTCCTAAGAATGTCTGAGACCTGCCCTTGATCACAAATCCTTATTTGGTCAAAAACCATGTCCTTATGTGGTAAAACACATACGGAAGAATTTTCATGTGAGATGTGACTTAATGCAAACGTTCATATATTTTTATACATTACTAACTTAAAGGACCATTTCACCGATTACCAAACTTACTTCCAGCTATCTGAATTAGGGATACGGTGGTATGTTGATGCTGATGTTATCTGTGTTTCTGGGGCACAGCTGCAAAATCCGTTGTTCTTCGGGCACCTGCGCCGTCATTTAATGTTTACAGTGATATAGTTGGGGGTGAGGAAGAACTACAGGCCTTCAAGGACGGTCAAAGGCAGGTCTCCCAAAATAATCCGTCTTCCATGTTATGCTAGTGAAAGGAAAAAGCAACCACTAAAATATTATATGACTAAATACTTTTTAAATATCAGTATATTTTGCAGAAAACTAGTTTCATGACATGTGGCTGAATATCACGCTGTAGGATGAGAGACAACAGAGTTTGAAGGAGGAATCGACCACCGGAGTGACGTTACAACTGACCGACAACGAACCAAAGCATTTTGAGACTCAGATGGACAGAGAAGCTTAATTTGACACAAAAAGACAGCAATATTATGTAAGAGCAGAAATATAGTGCTACTATTACAAACTTATGAGGCTGAATTCAGTGCTGTGGAGTTTAATAGAGCCAGACCACCAGAGCTACATCACAGTGTCAGCTGAAATAGAGGCACTGCAGCATTAACTGGTGATCTGCACTTCAACAAACTTTGTGGTGCTTTGGTAAACCTGACTTTGTTTTATATTGGATTTTTAACTCTGAATACAAAATATCACAACAGCGACTTTGTTACTTTTGCGTCTGGATCCAGTTTAAAAGACAATCTGGTCCGGGCTCCTCATTTTCCAAAACGATGAAGGAACAGAGCTCAGTTGCAGTTTTTCACCCCTTTATCCACGATTGTTTTCCAAACTGAGCTGAAATGGGCACAGTAGACTGGAAAGTTTTTTGACTGTCCACTGGCAGCTCTTGCAGGATTTTTGGCTTGTGTGTCTGTCAGTTTGTGTTGGTCCACATAACTAACTCCAGTTTGTGTTATGATACTTGCACACTGGTACGATGTATCCAGACAAAATGAGGGAAAAAATGCATTGTTAATGAAAATAAGCCTCAGTAAAGAGATATAATGCAAGGAAACATAGTCGCCGCCTGCTGTTTTGGTTGTTGTAGGATAAGAGTGATAATGGGTAATTTTCAGTCTTTTTCTCAGCTTTTTTTAGTCATAAGGCACCAATTTCAAAAACAACTGCAAATTCCTGCTCCATAGGTGACCTAGTTTTTAAGACACCAACACATTCACCTTTTAAGTTCTCATTTGGTCAAGAGGACATAATTACTGAGGACTGATGAAATTGAACATGCAACAGTAATTTCCGTTTATTTGACAGACAGGAAATGAACTAATGAATCTCATAGTGCTATAACAAACAGTGCTATATTATTTGTTCATACATCTCCTTTTTTTTTGCAGACTCAGTGACTTGTTGTCAGAAGCAGAGGTTGTTAAGGGGAAACACGGGCACTGCAGAGTGTTTAAAATATATAAAACTTGCTGGCTTCTGTTTTGGAAAGACTGAAAGAAAAGAGACATTGGAAGCTGTTTTTAGTAGAAGTGGAAACAGGCAGGATGACCTTTAAGATTCAACACAAACATGAACCCAGTTACTTCCTCTCTGTTTTTCATTAAATCTACATCAATGATCAACTGATACAAATAGTTATTATACTGGTGCTAATAGCAACCTTTAGGGAGACTGGAAAGGGGCACGGAGCAAGTTTTCTTTTTTTTTAATGGGAGGAAAAAAAGTTGTTTTTTAGTTTTAAGGAAATGCAAAACATTTGACTCTAATTATGAAATATTTTTGAAACATTCTGTCTGCATTTGACAAACAGGAAGAGGTTTGATCAGTAAATTAAAACCTGCATGTTTACATAGAGTAGATCAAATAAGGAAATGATGATACAAGCAGAGGTGTTTGCATTTCTGGCTGTTTTGTGCAGCAACTTTTAACTCATCTGCAGAGACAGAGCCTGTCCAAGTTGCAGGTCAGCAGGTTCAGGTTGGCACAATTTATAAAACACATTCACATTTTGGTCGTATGCCCATATCTCCGCTGTGTTTGTCTGCAGAGAGGATGAAGGAAAGTGAGGCGGACGAAGACAGACAGGCAGAGCAGAGGAGAGAATACAAAGCAAGAAGGGGAAGGTAGAAAGAAAGAATGATATATCAATGCTCATCACATTCATCCTCTTATTTCTCTTGCTTAAAATCCTCCTATTAGCAAAATGCTGCAGGCACTAAGAGGGGAACAGAATATATGATGTGTGTGCGTGGATCCATATGATTGAAAGATTACAGACCAGGTGTAACTGTAATCCGGCAATAGATAATCCCTGATTCAAACTCAAACCCCGGATAATCTTTAACACCTGTTTTAAAAAGAAAAAGCCTAACATAAACAACTTCACACATCAGCAGCTCCAAATGGCAACAGAGGTTAATATGTTGGAAAGCTTTAAAAACAGTTTTCTATGAAAGAGAAAAAAGTGTTACAGTACTCAGGAAGGAAACCGGTTTGAAAGGAAGCAAGTCCATAAACAAGAAAGAGTCACCTCAATCACAAAAAAAGGGTAATTTGTCCTCTTTGTCTCTCTTTATTAGTTTTTCCCCCCATTCTTTCATCCTCTTATACACATCCAGTAACACAGAATAAATGAAGGAAGGAGCTGAAGGAGGACACACAGGTTTATGAGTTATTGACCCAGTTACCTGCGCTGGCTTGGCCGAGCTGGCCGACTTCCACTACATACAGTAACTCACCATTCATTCACCTATAAACATTGTCCAACCTGCAGAAATAAGTAGAGATTAATGATGTGCCGGGGACATAAATTACAAGACGAAAGAAGAAGAAAAAACTGCCAAAAAAAAGTCATTTTCTTTCCACTGAGCTCACATGGATTTACTCTGAGGTAAATCAGTGTGTGTTTATGAATAAGAACACAATATATTTTGGATTGAAGCTGCAAATGAAGTTAATTATGACAAAATGTGCACAAACAATCAGAAATCCATCTTTCCCCCATGAAATGATTACATGAAAGAGGAGATAGTAGAAACACACCTTTGAGGCTTTAAATGCCTTTTTGTGTATCCTTTATCTTAGGCAGATGAAGAGAGCATGTAGCCACATTCTAACTGGATAAATATTTGGATAAAAACATAACACTACACTCTTCGGTGAAGTTTCTCATTATTCCACAACTTTGCAGCTACTGCTAAATTATCTGAAATAGTAACGGATATCCCCTGAGAAAGCCATGTGTTCCTCATTACTAGCAAACCTAATGCTGGTAACGTAATCATATCTTAATTAAATTATTTTGTATCGTCTGGAAAGGGGACAAGAAAAAGAGGTGGACGATAGAACAAACTATAAAAGCCTCATTTTTGTTTGTTGAGAACAATTGTTAGCTATAAGGTTTTAAACTGCCTATTTAATATTTGATGTCACCAAATTCAAGGTGTCTATAGATTGTCTTGAGTACAAATAGCGTGAGTGCATGCACAAAAAAATCACAAATACTGATGGACCAAATCTTGCATATTTTAATATAAAGTAAATTTAGATGTGTTGTATAATAGTTCCTTTAAGTTGTTTTCTTCATCTGACAATTTATGTAACTTTTTAAAACAGACAGTCCGAACCGGGTGTGCAGATGTTTTTATTTTCAGTTTTCAAAACTATTTTGTCACTTTTAGCTCACGACACCATGAATGCTGAGACTGTCTTAAAGTTTTCACAATTATCCTCATGGGTGGTGGTGATGATGATCATGATAATGATTTGTTGATTAGAGATGATGCAGATATGCAGAAGGCACAGGCCAAAATATTCACAGTATTTACTGTATGAGGCTTCAGCAGTATAAGTTTCTTTTAGTACAAAATGTCCCTTTTCTGCATTATGATACTGTTTTGTGCAGCTATTCAATATTTTTAACTTAACTTATTGTCCATAAACAGTCAATGAGTTTGTCTAAGTCATAAAAAATGCATCAGTCATCAGAGGTGGACGAGTTTCCTTGGCATAAAAATTAAACTTAATAAAAAACTCAGTTTTGTGCTTATTTATCATATGTACAGTGCAATATATACACAAATACATCCAGTTTGTTTTGGTCACAAAGATGGGAGAATTTCTGCTGTAGTGACACTTCTTGAAATATTTTCCATCTGGGTGGCAACAGTCTTTAGTCTGGACTGCATTGAACTGCAAACTGACATTTTTTTCAGAGCACAGCTGAGCTCTCGACCTTCACCAAGATTTTCAGTCAACAGAAAAATTCACACCTGAATCCTGTTGGGATGTTCTTGTGTAAACCTGAGCTTTAATCTACTGGTGCATCTTGTGTTTCTGTGTACACACATCCTCTGTGTCATATAAGTGGTCTGAAGGAATGAGGGTTGGTGCTTGTGAAGGGTTTAAGAGGAGCGTGGACTCATATAAACCTTAAAAAGAGTATCTGCGTGTGTTTGAACTGCAACAATGAGTCCATCAACAGAAAATTGAATAATTGAATTTTTTAAGCAAAAAAAAGAGAAACCTTTTTGCAGCTTCTTAAATGTGAAGATTTAAATATTTTCTTAATTATACATGATAATAAACTGAATATCTTTGGATTTTGGACTGTTGATCGGACAAAACGACATTTAAAGATGTCACCGTGAGCTTCATGAAATTATAGGAGGCATTTTTTAAACTATTTTCTGGCATTTTACATTCAAAACAATTACTTAATGGAGGATATAATTGTTAGTTGGAGCTTTAGTTTGAGCTGTTATGTTTTGGTTCGTTCTGTGTTTGATATGATTTTGTGATCAATGACATTTTAAATGAACACATTTAAAAAATATACTGTATTTCAAATATTGAAGTCACATCTATACATATCACATACATTACATTAAAAAATACATAGATACATTCAATCGATAAAAACTAATTAATTTAAACAGCGTCTTTTTTCAATATACACAGATCGCTGAATCCATGTATCTGTTGTGTTGTTCTCCAGCCAATCAAATGACATAAAATGTATGTACGTATACGTTTATGACCTAAATTAAAAGGAAAATGTAAAAAATCTGGTTATAAATTTAAAAAGCATAGTTACCAAACTATCTACAATGTATAAAAATGCAAATATGTGTCTTTTCGGAAGTTGAAATGCTGAACACAAGATGTTTCCTACGTCACTGAAAAGTCATTTGTCAGTGTTTGTTCACTGGAGGCGTCAAGTTTCCACATCACACTTGTGTAAGTTGAATACTGAACCACGACTGGCTCCAAACTATCTGTGATATCACCAATCCTGCTCGTAGGCTCAGAGAAACTTTCCACTTCCAACAGATAAATGTGAAAACAGCCTTATAGTGTCAAACTCTCCACATGCATCATTCAGCACAGTGAAGCTGAAAACGTTCAGCTGAAAGAACAAGAAGGGGAAACATTTGTGACCGGAGGGAGTCTTTAAAGTTCAAGCTTTATAGTCATCTGAATAGGAACCATCAGTAATCTTTGCAATGAAAGGGACTCAGTATAGGATACACAATAATCAGGTTATGTAAGATAGCTCGAAGGTTAAAACTCAAGAATAACATAAATATTATTAATATTGGGTCACCTTGTGGTGTTTTTCCTCATATATAAATATTTTAAAATGCAGGGGAAGTCGAGGTTAAAGGTGAAATTATCAGTTACATAAGCGCAGCTGTGTGTTTGTGAACATGATCATGGGACACAGTTGTTTGTGCAACATCATGGTCGTATATATTTTAAAAAAGTAACAGATGCTGCTGATTTGAAACAAATGGCACACACGAGTCCTGTAGTTTGTACGTCAAACTGTGACTTTCACTGCAGTACAAGGATGTGATTCTACTTCCTGTATTAGAACAAAATGTTTCCAGTGAATACAAATCATGTTTGGATTAGGGAGATAAAATTACACCCGCAGTCTGAATACAACGAGAGAAACTAATTCATCTGAAAATTAAGACTCAACTGTATTTGGTGCAGAGTTTGAAACTAGAAGCCATGCAATGTATCTCCTTGTTTGGTTCAGCACAATGAAAAGATCAGACAAGAATATTAAAATCCAGTTTAAATACGCACCATTACACAGGTATTGTATTAAATGTGTGAAAGAGACAGAGGGGGAGAGAGAGGAGAATATTGATATTGATACTTTTGGCTTGAAGCTGTTTGTTGCTAATAATACCCTTTCATACTGTTCAGGTCAAATTTGAGTCATTTTTGAAAAGCAGTAAAAACACTCTGAAAATGTTTTTTCTTTTAACCTTATAATTATATGACTCTTTCTTAAGTGACCCAGAATATAGAAAAAAGGACATTTTTTAACTTTTATTGATTTTTGTGCAGCTGATACAAATTTTGATACACGTTAAGGTATCCTGATTTAAATTTAAACTCCAAAAATACCATTCAATGTTTTTTCTCAATAAACAAGTAGTGTAAAACCTAAAGAATAAACTCTCTCTGTTCTCTTAAAGCTGAACTAAGTTTTAATCAGCTATTTATCAATGACTGATTATGTATTTATGAATGAAAAATAAGATTTGTAGTTCAGAAATGTGGTAGGGAAACTAATGAAAGGATACTGTGAAAGGCCAGAATATGAACAGTATGTATGGAGTTAATTCAAATTGAAATATTTGCTCTATTGTTGTTCTCATCAGCTGTCAGACGATGGCAACTAAAAGGAAGAAGAAAAGAGATACAAAGACATGACTTTTGTCATCTGGCCAATGTGCATTAATTAGCCGTTCCCACGCCATGTACTCATTACCGCTACTTTCATAGATCACTGGAGGTGTCGTGTATCACTCCCTAAAGGACACAGACATGCAAACACACACGCACACACACACACACAGCCCACAGCCATATGAGCTGTTGGATAAGAGCCAGGTTTGTGAGAGGTGTCATCTACATGACAGTCTGCAACCACAATGGCTCTTTGTCTGCGCAAGTGAAACCAAAGCACTCAAAAGCAACTCATGTAAGATAAACTTAGACTGTGCTGGTCCTGCAGAGCTCTGTCTGTCTGTGTGTCTGTCTGTCTGTCTGTCTGGGGGTCGGTGATCGCTGCGGAAGGACGCTGCTTTCTGTTTTACATGTTTTAGCCCCATTGAAGCAAATTACAAGTTTTTATCAGTTCTTTTAACTTTCTTTATCTTAATTACCTTCTGATCCCCCAAAAAGAAGACAAAACAATGAACAAGTACTGTCTGTGTAGATGAGGGCTGATACAGCTTATTCCTCTTGGCCATAGCGCTCCATTGTTGTCCAAAAAACTATTAAAAAACACTTTATTGAGGCACAGTGTTGCTCTGGGTGCTTACTGTGAACAAGGACACTGTAGTTCATTTCAATCCCACACACATCATCCTGCTGCTGGAAGATCATTACTGAAGTAGATATGTTGTGCTCAAAGGTGGAAATATAGTCCCTAAAATGCACAGTTTACAAGCCTTTTTTTTTTTAGCAAAGTCTCCTACATTTGACACATTTTAATTTTTTTTTAAGTTTTACATGTTTAGTAGGAACTTGGAATGAACAAGGTCAGATATTATTGAGAGGCACATTGTTGGTTTTGGTATTTTCATGGGATTTGTTGATGAGACCTAGATATTGTAAAAAGTGGCAACCTAATCCTTTAATGTGCTGTTGAAGTCAATTTTAGACAACTTAGGAAAGAGGAAAGTCTTTACTTTACAAACATGAAATAAAAAAAATATGACACTCAACTTCTTTCAGTTTAAATTGTATAAAGTTCAAAGACATACAATTTGGCTAGTGGCCGAGATAAAGGTCACTAGCCAAATGGCATTCAAAAATGAGTTTTTGTATGTCAAGAATTTGAACAACTTGTAGATGAGATATACAATATATCAAGAAATAAATTGCATATCTGGAGACAAAACCTTTTTGTAGTTTTCGAAGCAAAGCAGTTGGTGATACAAATTACAAATTGAAATTAGGAACTAAAACTTGTGAAAACCAGATTTCACCACAATTTAGGCCCCAATATTTTAGCTTTAGAAATGGAGTTCGTCATGAAGTAATAGCATCACGCGAATCAGTGACAAAACTGCACAACAGGCGATTTTCAAAACTCGGATTGTTTCTGAACACACCAGCAGACCCTCACAGCTGCAGTAACACACAATGTTCTTGTATTAAACAAAACTAGATGAATAAATGGCCTTAATTGAGATCAACTGCTGTATCTGCAGCAAGCTTAAAGTCTGCAGGAACCAGCAGGTGGTTCCACTGAAAAACATTACAGAACGGATGCTGCAGTTTACTGTAACAACATGATGTGTTGTTACAGTAAACTGTGAGTTTGTATGTATTCGTGCAAACTGTCTCGTGCTCTCGTTCCATCTTAATGCACCATTAGACATCCATTCATCACTACCTGTACTTTATGTTCATTTACTTCATCACCTGACTCTGGTGACTTCATCTCCAGCAAGACCTACGATGACGTTTTATGAGTAAAGCGTATTAATGTAAAGAGGTTTAATAACCTCATTATGTTTTAATGATATTTTCCTGTTATGATTAATATCCACTAAACCATTTTACCATTATTATATTTAACTGGTGAATTATTTCTATCCTGACAAAAGTTTAGAGGATATTTTTAGGGAAACGTGGAACAGACAAAAAGAAAAACTTGAATGAAAAACTTGATCATTTGATTGTATGGTGCAACTTTGGGAAAGATTTTTTTTTTTTTTTTAAATCATGACTAGAAGCTGGAAGATTAAACACAAAGACAGAACTAAAAAACGGTTTCCCACCATGTTCATTGTCTATTTTCATATTTACTGTGATAACGACAATAAAACTTGTCTGCTGTGCTCTTCACACTGCATACTACCTGTCTGATGAGTCACTCCTCTGTGGGAGGCTGCTGTTGTACTTGGTCCACTAATGCCTGACACTGCATCATCATTTTAACAAGTAAACATCTGCAGTTAGTGCTAATGAAGTGAAGACTTAGTAATCAAAATTATTGTACAACCTGTGCAAATGTTTTGTAGTTTTTAGTCATGCTGGCAGCGCAGTGAGGACAGTCTGTCCGTCCAGACCGAAATATCTCAACAACTGATAGATAGATAGATAGATAGATAGATAGATAGATAGATAGATAGATAGATAGATAGATAGATAGATAGATAGATAGATAGATAGATAGATAGATAGATAGATAGATAGATAGATAGATAGATAGATAGATAGATCGATATATGTGGTGTGATACAGATGCTGTATGTGAGTGCAGCCTCACAGAGCTGCGAGCATGGCTGGTCTTGTTTTAAACCAAATAATCTGTAAAATTTGGAGAGAAAAGGGAAATTTGAAACAGCTGCAGCCTTTTTTTTAATCTATTTTGCAACTACAAGCAGTTTCACTGCTGGAACCAAATTGAACGCACAGGCAAGAAAGAAAGCAAATCAATTCCTCAAAACAAGAAGCCCTTATCTTTTCCATTTTTGTGTTTTTTCATATTCATTTGTTTCTAACAGAAGGATTTAAATCGTGGAGCCGACCAGTGAATTCCAGCAGTGTGACTCATTTCCAGCAAAGTGTCAAAGGACGATTTCCTGGGAGGCGTGACACATCAGACTGACACTCATTAATTAATTACATGACTCCTTCTGTCACGCAAAGAGATTGTTTCTTAAAACACTGTAAGAGGGACATAGTGTACATTCCTGTGCACTGTCACTCATGGAGGTCCTCTTTCACATCTGGATAAGGAATGTTTGATCTACATTTGCCCACACACAGACACACACACACAAATAACCAAAGCTAAATATTACCTCAGAGGTGTCACTGTCACCAGTGTGCTGCCGGGAAATGACTGTCTCTCAGCTGTTACATCATCTGAGCCCCTGATGTCCAGCATTTTAGGGAACCACAAGTGATATTTCTAGAGATTTATGTTTGTACGTAGCAGGGGTTGTTGTTAAATTGTGAAAATCAAGTTAGCAGAGTTAGTTGTAATGTTAGGTTACTGGAAAGAGTCCTTTTGATAACACATTACGACAGAGGCACATTTCAGAAGTGGTGCAATTGTATAAAAAATAAATGGAAAGTCAAGATAAGACCTCCCTGAGTGAGTTTCAACTTTGGAGAAAAATGAATGCTTATTCGGGGGTTTTATGAATCTGCTTCATAAACATTCAGAGATAAGAGGAAAACAGAGAAGGACTGGAGGTAAATGACAATGGAAAGTTGAGTTTCTGGTGAGTTCAGTCAGACGCTGAGCTTAACACAAACACACCCGAACACATAGATTACAGCTAATGTCTGTACAGTGAGTCGGTCAAATGTGCTGAATCAACACAGACTGCACATCTTTATCTCACATGCAAATGTGACAGTTGGGATGTTTTTGAGCCAATGGGTGTATCGTACAACTCACAGTAGAGATGTGTGCTGTAACAACACGCTCCAGTTTAACATTTAATTTTGACAGTCTCAAGTGTTTTCAGAACCTGTGATGAGTTCCACTTATTTTCCTCCAGGCTGTCTCTGCGTTCATCACGTGGAGTCAAAACAACTCAGATTATCTATGAATCTAACCTACTTTCAAACATCTTGTACTGAAATTGTGTCCTGTGACACAAGTTGCTGCCACAGTGGCCACAGATACTTAACCCCAAATTGTTCCTGATGGCTGTGCCAATGGTGTGAATGGTTAGTTTCCCTTTGATGAACAGGTTGACACGATGCATGGTAGCCCCTGTCATCAGTGTATGAATGTGTGTGGGAATGGGTGAATGTGACATGTGGTGTAAAAGCGCTTTGAGTGGTCAAAAAGACTAGAAAAGCACTATATAAATTCAGTCCATTTACCATTTTTACCTCAGCAGAGAGCACAGGCAGAGTTCAATGAACCTTTTTTATTTCCCAAGTCGCAAATACCAAACCAAAAGTCACGTGTGCTGCCCGGCACTCAGGCACACAACTCTCCACAATATACAAACTTAAAGCTCTTCAGCCTTTTCTTCTGCTCTGACGCTTACTTCAATCTCTTTGCGCAACCTCCTCTCTGTTCGCCCACTACTGCAGTGAAACCAGAGAGCTTGATTAGTCAACTCACTCCAGTTGTGCCAATCAACTCACCTGGCGCTGCTCCTGCTGAGCCAGCTCGGCCCAGCTTCTCTCTCCTACAGCTGACTGCCCAAACCACATCCGCCTCCAAATATCCACTCACCTTTGTTTCTGTTTGGCTGTTGACTTTGTTTGTATTCATGCTGTCAGTAAATTATTATATCTAACATTTTAATGAAGGTAACACCCAGAACGCTGTGAATCATGCATCACTGCATGTGGACACATGAAATAAAAATGGAGAACAGAAACAGAATTTCTCCTGCAGTAAGTTTAGCTGCAATAGTCTCATAATACCTGACATCCGAGATCTCTGACTACTGAAGTCGATGTCCGGATCTACCATATGGGCAATCTGGACGAGTGCCCAGAGGCCTTTGAGCAGAAAGGTTCCCGCAGTGATGGGAGAAAATTGATGTTGATCATTACGGTCACTGTCGGAAACCTAGTATGTCCAAAACAAAATATGGAGTTACAAGGTTCCCACCCGACAGCAATGTTATCCATTCAGAATAAAATAAAAGCTGTTTGGGGGACATGAGCTTCACTGCCCAGGGGCCCTGGGGGTGTTGATGCAGCCCTGCCGAAGTCTAGGGATTTCTAAATATACGGTGGATGCTTGAACGGTGGATTCCTCTGACTCCATGCCACCACCCCAATGTGAAAGACTTTGGATTGGCTCTGCAGTGAAACCTGGGAGACTGTTTAAACGCTTGGCTCATAGAGACTGATCTGTGAGTTTATAACCAAAATAACTTCTTCTGTTGCTTGCTTGTTTGATCTGGTGTCCTGCTGACACCCTACATGTCCATCACGTTGACGTGTCTCTGCAGAGAATAAGTGAGAGTGAAGGCCTGTGTTTTTTTTAAAAGGAGGTGAGCTCAGCTGTGAATGTCGGCTATGAAATCTCCGCTCGCCCAAACAGGAGGATGATGATGTCATCAGGACAAACACTCTCCTCTGTGTTTCCAGGCGGTGGTTTCGCTCCGTGTGTTTAACATCCAAAACACACCAGGTTCACCACACATTCCCCTCTGAGGGCCTTCAACATCATCGCTGTCTGTTCCCCTCTGTTGTATTTCCCCCGAAACTGGATGTCCATTAAGTTTCCGTGGAGTGCCAGGGTTGTTATGGCTGCGGTCACACGGTGTTAATCAAAACACAGGCATCGCTGACTGATGGCGGGGAGAATAATAAGCTAAAGCAAACAATCCCTGTATGTAGTGTAGTATTTATCCAGGGTTCCTAGGAGGAGGCGCGTTTCTTGATCCACTACCACGAACTCCTGAATGAAGTGCAAAGGTCACCATTCATCAAGCCTGTCACGACTCCAGAAAAAACACATCAACAATGACTGCACTGGCAAGATATTTTGTGAAACTGGCTGTCGGTTTTCAGGAAGATTCGTTGTGATGTTTGTGTGACAGAGAAGAATCATGCTAAATAAAAGCAGCTGTCAGCTTAACTAGGATGAAAACTGATGTAAGGAATGTTGGCATATGCTCAAACACACATTAAGGTGCTCAGAACTCTTTCGGAAGTTTTAAAATCTTTATTCAAGTGTTGCTTTTCTCCGAAGCACCTGTCACATATTCAGGTGTGCAGATAGTTTTTCAATTTTTTTGGGGTAATAGCTTTTTTCTCTGCATTGAAAATAAAAAGTGGAATTATAATCAGTTCTCTAAACAGTGGAAGAAACAGCGTCAGAGGGTCTGTGTGTGCGTGTGTGTCTGTGTGTGTGTGTAATCTTGCTGTGCCAAGTGCTGACCCAGTTTCTCTGCTGTGGGTTGGCATCACCTGCGAGCAGCAGCCGAGTGCACAGAGAGTCATTCACACCACTGCAAACACACTCAAACCAAAACCAACATGATTGTGTTTGAATCTGCACATCCATGAGAGCCAGCTACCATAGAAACCTGTTGTGAGCATTTTTGTGTGTGTGTGTTTGTGTGTTGACTCTGGCTGTCTGAAAGAGAGACTCGGAGCTCTTTAAACAGTTTTGGATTATTTTGTGGCAGTCCTGGGTCGCCATGAAAAGGCAATTTTCCAGCCTGTTTATCCAAAACACACACACACACACACATAAAAATTCAATTTCTTGTGATTAAAAATAAGCAGAAATCGGTGCACTTTAGTCTTTGATGATGAGCAGTTAGACTCGCTTATGTATGTTTTCTGACGCACGTTTGCAAAAACACGTGCAGTGATAAATATGAGCTTTATTTGAACAAACACGCACACAAAGTGATTCAAAAGAAAAAATCTGTGCAAAACATTGTTATTCCTAAATACATATTGTGGGTTTGTGCGTGTGTGTGTCTGCCAAGCTTTTGCATAGTCATGGTGGAATTCGTGGAGGAGGAATGTTTAAACGGCGGAGGAAGATCAAGTAACAAAATATGTTTTTATTCAACACTAAAATGCAAAATCAAGCTTTCACAGAGGGCTCTAATCAGGGAGCACAATTACATGAAAGAGAAATTTGATTTTCATTAATCAAGTGAAATATAATTAAATGTTTAGTTGCAGTAGAATTTGCTCAGTTTACACACTGCACAGTTGAACAGCAAACATCAAACCTATTAAACCTATTTCTGTCTATTCCTATTGAAGTCATCTTTTTATCAAGTTTATGTGCAGCTATATAGCTTTTCCCTCCTACAAATGCCCTTTTTAGCTTTAAAAATGCATTAAGCATCAAATTAAATTGACATCAAATTAAATGACTCCCAGTATTTGAAGATATTGCTGCTACTACTGACAATCTCACTAAGATACATGCAGCTTTCAATTCATTTCAGCTCAGTCAGTATGCATACAGTACATCTCTGGTGGGTGCCCGATTGGCTCAGATGTTAAGCTGCCAACTGTGAACTGCCGTGTCCTCAGTTAAAATCTGCCAGAGGACTTTAGTTGCACCCTCTATCACCATTTCTCTCTCTCCTCGTCTGCTCTCTACTGTCGCTAAGAACCCCAAAAATTCCAGCATGTATCTTTTTTAACATTCTTTTTCTGAAGTGACAGCATCCTCAACATTTGTATCTGTGAGTTTTGGCAGTCAGATGTCATTTGTTGTTACTGTAACTGTCGAAGAAAGAAAGATGGCTAACACCAGCTACAGGAGCTCCACTGTGGCTCTCAGCAGGTGTTGAAACAACATGAATGTAAAGTAACATCTATCTGGAATGTGTGCTAACACAACACAGCAGCTTCCACTTTCTGAGTGAAATACCAACTTTACAGCATGACGGGTCCTCCCAGATATTTAAAGTTAAAGGTGCAGACATCTAACATAGCTTACAGGTGTTATCTAACTCTATGTTACAACAAGTCTTCCTAATTTAATTGCCTCCAGAGCTACAAATTACCACTTTGTTAAGGTTAGGGGGTCTTTGTCATCATGGTTACAATAGTCAAGTTTGGGGAATGAATTTGGTCATAATAAAAAGAAACCAGTCGTGACTTTCCGTTGTAAGTCCTCTTCCCGCTGCAAACATTGCGTCTCGATAAAGTCACAATACGTCCTCCTTTTCTCTGGAAGTACAAAAGTCATAATTCCTACAGCTGATGGAGCGTTTCTTCACTTTAATGTAAACTAATGTTTTCAGATGTTTGCTAAATGTCTGATGCTGTTATTTTTTGTAGGAGGATGAACTCCTACGTATATTAGACTTGTCTCCTTGTCTCTAAAATGTCAGCTGCTGCCATGAGAAACACCAACAAAGAGGCTTAAAGCTTAGACAATGTTTCCTGAAATATCTCCGAAAAACTGTTTCATCCTCTTTTGAATAATGAAAAAAATAAAATAAAATACCTGCAGAATCATTATAATTTATGTTTTAAAAGTGAGGAGAAATTTGACTTTAAAACTTTTCACAGAAACTGTAGGCCTTAAAAATGTAATATAAATGTATACATCATTTCAGGCTGTATTCCAGCATCATGAAGCCCGTCACTGTGAACACCTGAATGATGCTCACGTGCCTCAGAAACTGTGTGCACCTGAAGGGGGTGAACACCAAGACAAAAAATACACCACTAACTTTCAGTTTGTGTCATGATAATTGAGTATAGAGAGAAAAAAAGACATTTAACAAAACTTAACGTGACTACATGACAGAAAGATTATAAAGCAGAGAGACAAAAGAGTAACAACAAGAAACAGGTGGGTGGGAAACAATTCAGGTAAAACCAGAAAAAGAGATGAAAAAGATGGACGGAAAGAAAGGTCATTAAAAAAAAAAGACTAAAGACCAAGAGATTAACAAGGGATTGCCACAGGCAGGAGAGAAGAGGAAGGAGAGATACTTTATAAGTGAGGAATGTTGCTGTTATGGAAAAGAAAGCTTGGCCTTGAGCCCTTCATCAAAGCAGTTTCTGCCTCACACACAAACACACACATTCATCTTATCATCCTGAGTGTTTTCACTGTCTGTATTCATTCACTAAACAATGTGCAGACAGAATTACCCCCCCCCCCCCCCCCCCCCCCACACACACACACACACACACACACACACACACACACACACACACTTTAGAAGAGTGGAAAGTGTGTTGCATGACTTTCTGTTTTGCTGATCTGAAACTGTGCATGTTTGCTGGCCTCTGCATGTACACTTTGGGTTTGTCCCCACATGTCAGTTCATGTGCATGTGAGATGTATGTGTCTTTGCCTTCACACACTACAGTAAGTGTGTATATGTGCGTGTTTGCCCTCTGCCCTGTGTTCTTGTGTTCTCTCGGGTTTTCAGGCTTGTCGTCATTGTGCTTCTTTTGTCTGCAGCTGCTTTGTTCCCCTAATGGTTGTTCAGTAAAACAGCAGCGGTTAGTTGCTAAAACAGCGCACTGGTTTTGTGTCTCAACACAGCGGGACAATATGAACCAGGCTGGAGCTACATAACCTTCAGAAGACCCAAACAAAGAAGTGCATGGAGCACTAATCGTCAGTACAAAGAGGGAGCATCACCCAATCAACCATAACCACACTCACCAAACCCATCTCCTGGGCCTCTGCAGCCCCCAGGTCACCTGTTCTCTTACCAAATTTCACACCTATTCAAAGGACACATAATTTACCATTTATGATTATTATTATTATTAGTAAGGGTTTTATACTGTTATGTTGTTGAACATTTATACTAAACATGGTCAAAGCTCCACCTCTTAAGGGGAATGAAGAAATACTCCCTGCAAGACAAAAGCTTGGGTTTCAACCTGCTCTGAACGATTTGTTTGCAGTGTTTTTTTCTGCTTTCCGGATGAGATGACATCACCTTGTGCATTTACATAAATAGCTGTCCGTTCTGTAACCTTCATTGCTGAGGTTGTCCGCCAGGTCCACTCGCATAATTCGAATCAGGCTCAAACATGTACAGATGTAGTTTAGTAGTTGGCTTTTCAAATAAGGAACAAGAAAAATAGGTAAAACCTTATTACTTAGTAAATACCTTACTTCATGTCTTGGGCTGAAGAATCGTCCATTTGTAAGTTGAGTAAAAGTTCACTCTTAACTCAGGAAACATTAGTGTAACAAAATAATCTTAACTCCAAATCCACACTGAGCTATCAAACTTTGGTTTATAACAGGTGTGTTTACACATGGGGAGTAAATGTAACCTCTGTCTCTGTCCATCACCATGACAACTAAAAGGACTCCATATACTGATACAAGCTAGCCAATGCACATTGAGTTAAGATGAGGTAAGACTCTTTGGATGTGTTTCATGGTCAGGATTCACAAACATCAGAGGTTTGTCTTCCTGTTGTCTGTCGTCAGGAGAATTTAGCACACACATTTCTGCACCTTCACCGGATGAGCAGCTGTTGAAAGATTGATTAGTGAGACAAAGTGAGTCATCTCGCTGTCTGTCATTGGTTAGTTTATGTGTAATTTCACTGAGAGAGAAGATCGACATATATGAGAGTGAGCCAGCGATGTCAGATTGAAGTCATGTTTAGAAAGCTGAGTTCAAATCGAGGACACTGACGATTTGGTGGGTGGATGCAGAAGGTGACTCTGCTCTCAGGCATGAGCAGGTTGGTCAGTGATCATCCATGTGAGGAGGCGTGTGGGTGTTTGTTTGTATATCCGCCCAGTTTCAGATGATCCTTTTAGACCACAGGAACTTCCAGGAATTTGACTTTTTTTAGAAACTTTGAGTCTGGTTTCAGTTTCTGGTTTCTCTCTGACATTTTCTTGCCATGTGGTTGTAGAACTCAGTTCACTCCTTGACCTTTAGACATATGGTCTGTCTAGCATTTTCAGTCTCCTGTCTTTGAGTCTAATTTGTCTAAAAATCATGGTAATTCAGACAGGTCGGAAAACAAAACAGGAAAGGATTTTTTAGTTCCTGGGATATTTTTTTTTGGTTTAAAAAATAGGGAACAGATGGGATTCCTTTTTCTGGACAGGATTTTACATTTGTAAACTGGATCTTCCTATTATCTGAACCTCTGAGAACATTCTTGGCAAAAGGGACGTTGTCATTCACCCAAAATGGTTGACTGATATGTTGTTGTACCTGGAGCTCGATTTTGTACCTCATGAAGGATGCTGAAATGTAATACTTGTCTCCAAAAAGGGCGGAGGACAGTGGAAACAAAAGCAGAGCCCAGGACAGCTGCTGTAAGTTCAGTTATGGGTTCTAGTAATGGACAAAACACAGCAAGTGTCAATTTTGAAGAACCAGTCTAACTTTTCAGTCAAAAACCCACAGCTAGATGAAAAGATCCTCATTTCATGGACTGGCAACAGGGATAAACTGAAAAAACACACACTCTAACAACTCTAAAGCTGTCTTATTTCTACATTGTAAGTTAAAGTCGTACATGACAAAATCTAAAAGCCAGGTACGCTCTGTGCAGAGGTGCACCTCATCAGCAACTGTGCAGGTTAGTTTTGGGAATGACTAACTTGAGCCAGTTAATATGTGTGCTGTAGAAATATTCTAATGAGTGAAAAAGAGATGGTTAAGTATGTTTTTGTAGATTTATATCCTATCATTCAGCCACTAAACAACCGCGTCACTTCTCCCAGCAGTTGTTTGTCAGGGAAGAGTGTCGTCTCCATCTTTTCTCATATTTGAGCCAGTCTAGTTTCTTCTTAACATTAGCCCCCACATGTTTTTTGAAACATTGCTTCCAGCAAGTATTTTTGTTCTGCATGCAGCCACTAATAGGGGATGCATTGAAGTAGAAAACGAGGTCTGATATGTCTCAATGAAAGGCTTCCATTACGCACTCTTTCAAAGAAAAGCATCCTGAAGTGATTTTTAATCAGAAAACAGGCACCTTTCCAACATTTCCACTCTGACAGTCCCATTTTAATACATGATAATTATTCAATATATGAAATATAAATACTAAAAAGGGAATTTCAATTTTTGGTGATTTTGTCTTTTGCTCTGTTTTCGTGGTGTGTGTGTGTGTGTGTGTGTGTGTGTGTGTGTGTGTGTGTGTGTGTGTGTGTGTGTGTGTGTGTGTGTGTGTTTTTGTCCGTGTGTGTGTGTGTGTGTGTGTGTGTCCGTGTGTGTCCGTGTGTGTCCGTGTGTGTGTGTGTGTGTGTGTGTGTGTGTCCGTGTGTGTGTGTGTCGGTAATGTCCACAGTTAAGGTTCCTTTTTAAATTATAAATTCATTAACTGCATGGGGTGGGGAGACTGCAGACACACAAACACAAACATACAAACACACTCACATACACATCTGTGAGTGTATTTGAGTATGTTGATCCCTCTGTGGAGCGGAACCTTCACATTGACCTATTTTCATTTAATAAACTAGCGCTCTTTTCTATTTTGCTTCATATTTCCACCCCCTCTTCCTGTTGTATGACTCACTGTTCAGTCTTCACAGCTTCCTCTGACACACCATAAAATTCTCCTTTTTAAGAGCCATATATTAATCGACTTTGTAATACATCAGGTGTGTCTGCAAAATCCTGACAATCATTAACAGGTAATAAGTGACTCAGTTCACTAAAGGAACACCATGACCTTCATTTCACTGAATTAACCACTTCTCTGTTTGTCCTCAGCTCACTCTCTGGGGAGGAGGAAGTTTTTATATCTCTCACTTATATAAAATTATCAGTACCACACCGTAGAAATACAAGAAAAAATCAGACTCCAGTAAAAATACATAAGTCATAGCATCGAAATATCTTGAAATTATTATGTAGAATGGCCCATTGCAGAATCATATATATTATATTGTTTGATGCATTAATATGTAAACATCACATCAGGTAGCTTCAAGAGTAATAATGTTTATCATAATGTATTAATAAATTGTATTTTGTATTAATAATCTGTACCGGCAAAGTAATTAAAGCTGTCAAATAAATGTAGTGGAGTTAAAAGTACAATATTTGTCTCCAAAATGTAGCTAGGTAAACTACTCAAACAGTAAAATGTACTTAGTTACATTTAACCACTGCTCACTCTAAGGTTACAATATAATGTGCAAATTAAAGCTAAGTATGATAATGAAGAGGAGGAGGAAAATTTGATCAAAAAGCACATTTTATGTATTGCAAAAAAGTAATGACGGAAAATGACGGACATGATTTTACATATGAATAAAGATCATTTAAAATCTTGAAAATATGAAATATTAATATAAAATTATGTATTTAAAGAAACTTACATTAAAGCATGTTTATTTATTTAGTTGGTTTAAATGATTTGGCTGGCAATTTTCTATGTTTATCTTATTGTCAACAAACCTCGTGTAGATCCAAACCAACAAAGAATTGATAATGATATATTGTATTCCTCACTGCTGTAGATCTCCGTTGTTGTCCAAAAACTATTAAAAACACATCAATTAGCCACACCTCTACACTGGGTGATATGTTCCTTCACCACGAAGATTACGGTCATGTTAGTTTAATAACAATGATCACATTTTCAGTTTCCAGAGTGTAGTTCAGTGTAAGGCAGCTAGTAGTATTAGTAGTGGGCTAAGGTATATAAACACATATGTAGACTAAGGGAATTACAAAGAGTGCCATCTTAGGTCTGGTATTACTCAACATCTACAAATAATAGCATTGGCATGTCTCTTAATACATGCAATTTACATTTCTATGCAGATGATACTTTTTTTATACAGTTCAGCTAACTCTATTCAATCAGCCATCTATTCACTCTCATTTAATACCCTACAGCAGTTGTCACCAACCCTGCTCCTGCAGAGCTACTGCCCTGCATGTTTTAGATATCTCCCCACTCTAACACACCTGATTGTAATAATTCACTTATTATCAAGCCCCCTTGACAAGCTGGGTTGGTGACCATTACCCTACAGTGTGCCTTTTCTGACCTTAAACTTGTTTTAAATGCGTATAAAATAAAGATGATGTTTTTCTCAAGAGCTACGGAAGTTGACATTAGTCCTCAGATGATATGTCCCTTCATCATGAAGATTACAGCCCCGTTTGTTGTTTTAATGGCTCCAAACACAGATAACAAAATCCACATTTTCTCCGGAGAGTAGCTCAGTGCACGAGCAGGAACGCAGACTGTTTACAGAGCGTTTCTACTTTGTTGTGCTGCATAAAAAACAACCTTTTGAGTTTGTACTCGGCCGTAAATCGTTCAAAACATCTATATGAAGTCAAGAGATTCTGATGAATGCTAAATAATGTCTAACTGGGTTTACTCAGCAGCAACAGAAGTGTTTTTTCAGGTAATAAAAGTATGTGTGTCAATCATCTTTATGTCACTCTTTATGTTATTTTAATGGTAAGTCTGTTTCTTATAATTAATGAGAGCTGCTGTGTGTTTTGGATCTTACAGTAGTTTCAGCTAATAGAAAATATTTTCACAGGCCAGTTTCCTTCTTTGACTTCTTTGGGGATAGTCCCTCAAGCTGCACGTGTATTTGAAATAAATTTACAGCTGGAATGTTTTTGGCTTTCCGGTGCTCTGCTAACGACCTGTGCTCTTGTTGCAGGAAAGGTGTCTGTGTTATTCCCCGTTCATAAGGACTCAGAGAGAGAGCAACTCCTCTTAGGCTGACGAGAGATGAGATTGAACATCACTGTTTGCTTACGTGAATAAGACTGAATATGACAGAGCTGCTAGTTTGGATAGATTATGCATGTTGAGGCTTGGACGTCTGAGAGTTACTGTATATGGAATCACAGATGAAGCTCTGTTTGGCCCAGCAGCTACCGCAACATCAAGGCCAGCTGGGAGCGAGGCCAGCAAATGAGTTTGGCCATCAAAAGGAAAGAGGGGGGGCTTGTTTGGAGCGTAATGAGTTTCAACCCAGCGACCCACCTAGGCTATACGTTTTCATACAGAGCTTATTTTGTTCATGTCGCACCCTCACATGCAGGCATCAAACATTTCCGCCCCCCGCCCCATTCCTGCACCACCCCACCCATCGTCTTTCTTTACCTGAATTCATCTCTCACGTTTCAGGTTTATTTTGCTAGCTTTAACTACTGTTTACCCTCCTCTCCTGCGGTGGTTGAAGTGCATGTTTCTGCTCTACAGGGAGCGTTTGGACTGTGATTAGGAGAGGAAGGTTTGAGGTAAACAAACCAGAATTCAGGTCAAATATTCTCCAAGTTGCACTCTGAAAATAGATTCAAAACAGAGCTACAGTACTGTGGGTGGCGTTTTCTTACAATGAAGATGCTTTCATCTGAAAGTCGACGATGAATAGCTTTGCACGACAGGAGTAGCTTCACTCTTCTGCATGTCCATCTGTGTGTTTTTATATGTCCTGTGGGTATTTATGCATTTTATCTGTCATAATCTTTTAACAGGCTTTCCTCAGAATGAGATCTCAGGTATTTCTTCTGTAAAAGTCAGCTGCAGCTGCTGTGTCACACATGCACGTGTGTTCGCATGCCAGCCTGCAGACTTTTTGCATAATTATCGCCTACAGGAGCTATAAACAGCCTCCACACCCCGGGTCTGCATTTTGTTTGGTCTAACAAACAGTGAGAATATGTAGGTCAGTCTGTACTTACATCAGTGTTATTACTCACACGTTCTGTTATCTTCAACTCTCAATGTAAAACACAGTATTTAAACAGGTGGATGAATGCACTCTTGCACGTCTGGTGTGTATGTTTGACCTTCTGCAGACTAAAACACAGTGTTTTTCCTCACGTTCCTGTCATATTCTTGTTTTTGACTTATGACTTGTTTATGCATTTATTTATTTAAATGCTCTGCGTAATCTCCGTCCATTCTGTTTCTTTTCTTAACCAGTGTTTTTCTTGCAGTGGTGTGTTTGTTTGGCTGTTTTGACAGGGATGGGAGAAACAAAAGATGGATGTGAATACTGAGAGAGAAAAAAATAAATTATAACCTTCCTCCTTTAAATGACTGTTTTTTAGCCTAGATGCAAAACATCACAAGGTCGAGCAAAGTTGAAAAGGATAAAAATGAAAACCAGAGTGCTCAGATAACATGAAGATGTGATGATATACAGTATATTTAAATCTTTATTCATCAAGAATTTAATGGACTAAAACTATACAATAAATAATTTACAAACCTTTACTAAGCAGCCAGATATTTACCATGGATGTTAAAATACCCTAAATAATCTAAAACAATGAATTAAAAAGGCCTGATAAAGCAGTACAAAACTAAAAAAAAAATCAATTAAATCATTTAAATACATAAAAACAAACAGTAGAGATCAATATTATGATGTTTATTCAGTCAGTGCAGTTTTTTGGGTTTTGATTCCCCATTCCTGTAAGAGCCATGCTTCTCTGAATGAAAAATGAAACTAATTACTAGTGTGCACTTACAAATTATTAAACATTTTACCCCTGATACCTGTCAGATTATGTAGTTTTCAAGCAAATATGATAATACAAGTTTTCCACTGATGGTTGATTGTAGAAATGGTCACCAAAGACAAAATCATGTATAGAAAAAACAGAAATGCGAGGTTCTCAAGAGATACAAGAAGTGGTATTTTGTGTCAGTTCTAGTCTTCCTCTCTCTTTCTCTCTCATACGCACAGACAATGGAGACCCCAGGGACAGGAAAGGGAGAAGCTTGAAAACCAGGTCACTCGACGATGTCAACTTTGTACACACGAGGACATTTGATCTGCAGCCAGCACCTCTGTTTACTTCCTCACAGCACTACTACAGTGTCTGTCACACATAAATGTTAAAACTATTTGTGGTTTTAGGGAGAGGTGCATGCTGGGACTAAATCTTGGCGAACAATAGCTGTGTGCAGCAATTGAGTTGTCTCGTCATTGCAGTGCGGTCGCTAAGTTTGGTATCCTTGTGCTTGTTCAGCGATTGTACCTGGCAAGCTGCACTAAGGCTGGAGACTGCACAGGAGTGGATAAACTGAACTTAATATTTTCTTAGTTTTAGGCTATTAACTTCATCTACGATTCTCTTTTTTTTTTACCAAGGTTAAATAAACAATATTTAACATGTTAATTGGTGAGGTTAATAAGTAAGATTGTTCAACTTTGGACAGTCTAAGTCTAAGTGTCTTTATGTTAAATAAGGAAAACATGCCCTGAGTCTTATAATCTCACTCCTGAAATAAAGCAAATAAGCACATTCCCGAAATTCTTAACCTGTTTCTAGAATGAAGCAACAGCAGTAGCGATAATGTTAGAACTAATATTTGTTATAATTATCAGTTTCCTGCAGACCTGAGAGCCATGAGCCAAATCACTTCACACGTACAGCACAACAAACTGAATGTGTTGGAAGAATGAAAAGCAAACGAGCATTAGAGAAAGAAATAAAGAAAGTTTGGTAAACTCTGCAGAATCATAGACTTGGTCTGTTTACTGGTTTTTAAGATGTGGCTATAGAATTTTTTGCTGGTGGAAAAAAAAAATTAACATGTTTTTAATAGTGATGTTTATATATTTTAGTTTTGTGATGTGAGCCAAATAAATAAATGAAATGGGTTTTGTCCTTGACTATAACATTTTTCATTTTTCAAAAATGTTTTTAATAGTTTTTGGACAGTAACAGAGGTTTGGATACACACACAGCACTCCTAAGTAGATCAATTCACTGTTGGTTTCACTCTGCAGAAGATATTTGACAATAAGAAAAATATAGAAATGATTTTCTATATATATTTAGGTATTTGTCAACCAGCTGATTATCTAACAGCATGTGGGACATCAAGCAGAATACTTAAAAGCAATGTAATACACTTAATTATGAGTCAGCTGCTTAGATGTACTTGGGTCATGTCTTCTTTTTCTCTCCATTGTTTTTTGCCTCATGTGTCCCTCCCCAAGCAAACCCTTTGATGCAGTTGCTAGGCAACCTATGCTCTCTCTCTCTCTGCCCTCTTTTCTCTCCAAGCAGCCAGCGAGCTCGTCTCGACAGACTGAGTGAATGATGTAAGTCGGCTGTAACAGATTCAGTAGCATGTGCAAGTTACACTCATGTGAGGCTGAGTTGTCATTCACATGTTATGCTTTTTAACACTTTTCTTCCTGTAACTCAGCCAGAGAGATATTTGAAATAAATCTTACCTTAGAAAACCCTGTCAGCAGGTTGTTGGTGCCCCCCTGTTTGCATCGAATTGAAAGCTCTGATTTAAGGTGTTTTGGAAGCGGGAGTCTCTGATTGTGTGCAGTGTAGTGAGGAACCATTTCACTGGAAAGGCTGGAGTAATCCCTTCACAGTAATCCCATTCAAATTATTTGGTCTCATTCATTTGTTTCCATAAAGAATGACATTCTTCTACCGATGCTATAGAAGATTAGGTTTTAATTGTATAGCACCAAATCACAACAGACATTATCTCAAGGCACTTTTCACAGAGCAGGTCTACACTGTACTCTTTAATTTACAGAGACCCAACATTCCTCCGTGAGCAAGTATTTGACAACAGCGGCAAGGAGAAACTCCCCTTCAACGGGAAGAAACCTTAAGCAGACCCAGCCTGTAGGTGGGTGGTCATCTGCCTTGACGATTTGGGTTGAGAGAGAAAGATAAAACTCATTTCTCAGCCTGATGGCAAAACACAATACCCTCAGTTACTGGTTTATCAGGTATACCTATCTAAAAATAAAGCAGGCCTAGTAAAAAATCCTATTTTAACAAAGGTTAAAATGTTCGGTTTTTGAGATGTGTTAATTCAAGTTGGTGCTGAATATTTTAACCTTTATGAAAGTGGGATTTATGGGAGGTTTGTTGTATTAGACTGTATTATTTTAACTAGGATCACCTGATAAACTACTAACACTAACATCTACAATTTCTACTACAATGTTTTCATCTCTTTTGCTACTTTTTCCTCACTCTCTCATTTGTTTATGGGTCATATCTCATCCACCATATGTGAAGAGATGCATCTATAAAACAGATCACACCCACACACAAATCAAAATGTCCATTCAAATCCAAACCAAATACCAGAAAGAGTAAATAAATAAACACAAAGGCAGCTGAGGCTCTCAAGTTTGAGACAAAAATAAGCGTGCGTAACATCTACAGCAGCCCACATTTTTACAAAGTTCCTGAATAATTCAACAGCACTCAGATCCCCATGCAAATATCTTTCAAAAAGAAAAGAGAGGAACTTACAGCAGCAACAACAAATAAATAAATAACAGATCTAAATTATTATATTGTGAAAGGTAAGGTCTCAATTTGATATCTTCACAGTCAGGAAAGTCGCCATTTTCTCACTGAAGTATTTTATTGTTTGTTTGCAACCTGTGTTTTGTTCAATGTTTGTTTTTATTAAATATATGTAAAGTACCTTGAGCTGCATATGAAAGGTGCTATACAAATAAAGTTGATCATCATTATTAATAAGGAGTTGCTCTTCTGGACTCATTTATATAAGTATTAGAACGTAAATTGTGTACGTAACTTTAGTTACATTTTATTTATTAAATTAAAAAATATCTTCATCTGCTAGATAGATAGATAGATAGATAGATAGATAGATAGATAGATAGATAGATAGATAGATAGATAGATAGATAGATAGATAGATAGATAGATAGATAGATATGTCACCTGTCTGTAGAGAGAGTACTTTATTAATCTCAAAGGGAAATGAAAGCATTACAGCAGTGACTTGAATCATATTACAAAAACAGTGATGAAAGAGAGACACATACAAATTAATGCTAAATTATATTCAATAATTAAATAGACTCAAATAGAGAAAAATAAATATAGAATAAACTAGCGATATAATCATAACTATGATATACTATACAAATATATATATACTATAGGCTATAAATATTTACTTAGTAAAACATGTCATAATAATCATCATCATCAATCATCATAATCACAATCATAATAATAATAATAATCATCATCATAATAATAATAATAAAAAAGAATTGTCGTACTTTCTTTTTTCTAACTTTCCCCCCAAATGAAATCAATAAAGTCAATAATCAATCGATGACCAGGCAAAGGGGAGCGTGTAAAGCTTTCCGACATTAACCGTGTGATTTCCTGCGAAGACCTTCAGAATAAAGGCTTTGAGAAATACTCTATATTTAACTTTTGTCAGAAACGCGACCGAATAATTAAGAAAACAGAGACTCAGATTAAAAAATACAAATCGACCCTCTTTCTGTCCTCTTGGCAGCACACAGTGTCTCACAGCCCCCCTCCTCACGCCTCGTGCTCTCACTCTGAAAGCTGTCTCGGTGTATTTCCGGTTCTCTTCCGGCGGATCTGTGCGTGCTTGACGCAGGGGGGGAAAGCTGCTGTTGTCAGCCTGCAGCATCAGGAAAAATAAAAAAAAATAAAAATAAACAACAGGCGAGGCAGACAGCTTGTAATCGCCGGGTAAGATGGTGGCTAAACAGAGGATCCGCATGGCCAACGAGAAACACAGCAAAAACATCACGCAGAGAGGAAACGTGGCCAAGACGCTGGTGAGCATCCTCAGTCCTGACAGCATGGCATTAAACCACAGAGGTGACGTTCAGCATGATGATGGTGATGATGGTAATGATCGTTCAATGTGTCCCCGGTTATCTCACATGTGTGTCCCCCTCACCCTCCTCCTCCTCCTCCAGCTGTGTTGGTGGGAGATCTGGGTGGATCTGGGTTTATGAGGCTCCCTCCAGCTGCTGCTTGAATTAAATTTGATTTATTCAGGCTCGTTACCGCCCTGCTCACGGTAACTCAACGTTACTCTGTTGGTCAAGGATGGTGACCATATGGTGTTGTTTTTTTAGACATTATTTCATACACAGGGGTTAAAGTTCTCAGGTACTATGTCTGATTTCAGGCTTAGAGCAGTTTTAATGTAACAATTAATTCAATGCACTGTGCACATTCACAGCTGGACAACTTTTCAGGCTCACAAATCTTTCCTAGCTTTAACCCTTGTATAAAGATTGGAATACAGCAATGGAAAGTAATTAGTACATTTACTCAAGTACTGTGCCTAAGTACAATTTTGAGGCACTTTAACTGGAGCATTTCCATTTGATAGTGCTTACTTCCACTCCACTACACTTCAGAGGGAACTATTGTTTCTTCTACTTCACTACATTTATTCAAACAGTTGAAGTTACTTTTCAGATGAAGATTTGGGACAATTGATAATATACCAAGCTTTCCAAATAAAACACATTGTTGAAGATGAAACCAGTGGTTTCCAACCTTTTTGGCTTTTGACGTCTGAAAAGCAGTGTGTAGTCAGGGTCACATTTCAGATGTCTATGAGTTGTTAACAGCTCCACCAAATAGTGGTTTTTCCCTCTAAACTTCTCATATGGTTTAATTTCAATAAATGTTCAAATGATCCAATATGTCATCTAAAATCAAAGATTAGAGAAAAGTCCAAAAAGCTGAAAACAGATTTGTTTATCAGAACTTAGTTTTTTCTTCTTTCCTCTACCATTAATCACACTGGTGACCCTTTGGAGGGACCTGACCCCTAGGTTGTGAACCACTGGACTAAAATAGCTAACTGTATATAAAGTAGTTGAAACTAGCTCCACCTCCAGCAGCTACAACAGTAACATGCTGCTCTAACACTGATGCTTTAGTACTATTAATCTAATTATGTCATAAATAATAATATATCAGTCAGAGGGACTAAACCACTACTTTAACTTTAATACTTTAGGTACATTTAGCTGCTAATACTAATTTACTTTTTCATGTAGGATTTTTACTTGTAATGGAGAATGTTAACATTGCTGTATTGGTACCATTACATAAGTATAAGTATAATATAACAGGTATCCAGGTATGTTCGGCGTAACACAATATTTGAATGAAACTTTTAATCTCAACATTTCAGACATTGTGGACAAGTGGATTTGAACATATAAAACTACATAAATTCCAAAAGCTCCAACAGTGAATATTTTACTATTAAATCTCTCCAGTATGAGGAGGAATATGAGATGTTTTACTTCTGAATCTGTTTTGAATATTTGCCCTTTAAAGTTTTTCCAACTCATCCTCTGCTTTAATATTTCATCAGAGCAAAGAGTTGTATGTGAGCGATTGAGAGAAACAAAAATATGTATGCTCAACAGGAACAACTCTCTTTTTTGTGCATAGGGCACAAAAAAGTGTAACTACACACTAAATATTTTTTAAGCTGTGTACATCATCACACACGTCTATGTTGTCATACGATGTGAATATGACTCAAAATGAGCTTATTTTTTTGTCTGCTTGGGTTTGAAAATGTAGTTCAGCTGAATTCTCTGCTCTTGTCTGATCGTGTCCCAAAACTCCCAGGTCTATTTCATAAACATCAGATCACTGCTAACTGAAGCCTCAGTTTGTGCCTCTCACACACAGCTGCTGGTAGCGTTAGTCTGATAAGAGTCAACAGAGAGGTGACGTCGCACTCAGAGAGCCCAAAGATTTATTCCTTTTCTGTGGTAGTGAACACAACACATGGGCCTGCTGATAACTAACCGTGCCACACTCAGAGTTAACCGAGATATTCAGGGCTGACGACGGCAATGTTAACCACGATAAACATCAGAGCTACAGCTATGTTATAACGCAGGAACCAAACAGAAACTTGTTGTTGAAAGTCGTTACTGTCTGTTCCTCTGTTGCTTTTAGTCAATATGATGGAGGGATGGAGCTCGCAGAATTTTTGTGTCATTATCCTTTAATATTGTTGCTGCTACACATCACACTACATGTCTTCAGTATATTTAGACATACTCACCATCGTTACCATATGTGGTCTCTGCTGGAGAATATTGATTGAGAGCTACTTTAAGAGTCTCAGACAACCCGATAATGGTTGTGTGAATGTGAATGTGTGAATGGGAGAGTATTTTTCTAACAATTATTTTTATCGTCGATAAATCTGTCAATTATTTTCTCAATTATTGATTAGTTGTTTGATCTATAAAATGTCAGAAAATGGTGAAAAATGTAGGTCAATGTGTCATAGAAAACGACTCCAAATTATTAATTTATTATCAAAATAGTTGGCGACTAATCAGTGCAACTCTAGTGTGATTGAGATTTATGCCCACAGTATTGGTTTCTCTCATTTAATTGAGATTACTATTGGATAGACTAATAACGACATTAAACCTAATTTGTCTGGTATCTCTTGAACTCTCTAATGGGAGTTAACATGATTGTACCACATTATGTCACCACAAACACTACAATCATCATTTTTCTGATGTGGGTTGTGGTGTACAGTAACACTGCACAGCCATCCTGCCACTAAATGCAGGTTAAATAGTAGCTTAAAGGTTCAATATCAAAGCTCCTCAGGTTACGGCTTAGAACACAGCGTTAAGAAAGCAGCCACACTCATCGACTGTGACAGCGTCGCTCACCACGGGCAGACAAACATGTTTCTTCTCCAAGTAGATGATCTCATCCTGTGGGATTGATGTGTGCTCCCTGGATCCTGGACTGACTTCTCATGCTGCACCACTCATCTTTTCCACATTACCCACAGAGTGAGAATCTGCTTACTCTGCACCCTTCGGTTTATAATTAGACACTCCTTGTTGTTCTTAAGTGGAAACACAGAGGTGTCATTGTGGACTTTTCTGATGAGCGTCACTTGGCCTCGTTATTTCTAAAGATAACTGGTGGTTTAAGGAAAAAAGTGACATAGCAAAAAAACAGGAGCAGCAACAACCTGAGCGTTGGTGGAAACTGGAAACCTCTTTGTAAAGCAACCCACGCTCAAGCAGTTTTACCTTTGCTTTGTAGCATCTGTCACTTTTCTATTACAGCTGGAATGCTAACGTACTATGTGTGTGTGTGCGTGTCTGTGTGTGTCTGTGTGTGTGTGTGTTTCCTCCGCTTAGCGACCACAAGAGGAGAAGTATCCTGTGGGCCCCTGGCTGCTTGCCCTCTTTGTATTTGTTGTGTGTGGATCAGGTACGTTCCTCGTGTAGAGATCCTTCGAGACAGTGGTGGAGGTATATTTACTCAAATACTACACTTAAGTACAATTTTGAGGTTGTACTTTACTTGAGTATTTCCATTTGATGAGAGAGAAATATTGTATTTTCTACTCCACTACATTTATTTGACAGCTTCAGTTACTTTTCAGATGAAGATTTGACACCATGGATAATATAACAAGTCTTACAAAAAGCAGTGTGTAGTTGGGATCACATTTCAGATGTCTATGAGTTGTTAACAGCTCCGCCAAATAGTGATTTTTCCTTCTAAACTTCTGACATGGTTTCAATAAATGTTCAAATGATCCAATATTTCACCAAAAATCAAAGTTTAGGGAAAAAGTCTGAAAGCTGAAAACAGATTTGTGTACTTCTTTCCTCTCCCATTAATCATCTCAAATCCACTCAGATTTATCTTGTGACCCTTTGGAGGGGAACCAGTGGACTAAACTAGTTAACAGTATATAAAGTAGTTGAAACTAGCTCCACCTCCAGCAGCTACAACAGTAACATGCTGCTTTAACACAAATAGTTGTTTTTACACTTTGGAGTTTGTACAATTTAACCAAACAAGATATAATGTGTTAACAATCTAGTTTTCCCTTATTTTGGGGATCTGTGCTAAGCATGAGAGTGATATCGATCTTCCAATGTAACTCTCCATCAGAAAAACAAATAAGGTTGTTTCCCAAACTATCTATCTATTGCTTTATAGGACCAGTGTGTAGAATTTAATGGCATCTAGCAGTGAATTTCAAGTGTGTAGAAACTTGTTAAAAACATGAAAGTCCCCTCTCTAGAGCCAGTGCTTGGTCTACAATAGAAACATGGCAGTACAACAAGGCAGCCTCCATGGAAGGGGACCCGTTCCTTCTGTAGATATAAAGGGCTCATTCTAAGGTAATGAAAACACAACAATTATGATTTTCAGGTGATTATACACTAATACTAAAATGTACTGACAAATATTATTCAATTTCTGCCAGGTCTGTTCTGCTACATGCCACTAAATTCTACGTACTGCACCTTTAAACACCATTACACATTATGTCCCTCAGTTTTCATCACTCTTTTTTATATCCCAATGAGAATATTTACTGTTCTGTTTTGTTCAGACAGCTTTATTTCTGTATTTTTGCTGTGAAATTGGTCGTCTGTGTCCTCTCAGCTATATTTCAGATCATTCAGAGCATCCGTATGGGGATGTGATCCAGAACCAGCCTCTAGACTCCCGTTCCCCTCCTCATGCCCTCATTGAGTCTGGCTAACCCGCGCCTGCACATCCCTCCCGATCCCACTCCAGAGGCCCAGAGACTGACACCAAAGCTTCAGATCCAGCAGACCTCGGAGACAGAAGCCCCGTCCGCCCCATCGATAAGCGTTTACATGTGTCGCAGTCTGTGGTGTTGACAGCTTTTCTATGGACAGTCGAAAACCACACCGGCTGGAGAACGTGTGTCTCTCATGAACCACTTGGCTGTGTGTGTGTGTGTGTGTGTGTGTGTGTGTGTGTGTGTGTGTGTGTGTGTGTGTGCGTGTGAGACTGTTAACATGAAAGTGCGCGGCCAGTGATTCCTGCTGACAATGTGCCATACTGTACCTGCCTGTTTCAGTGTTTGTCTGCGTCGTGTGAGAAGAATCTTTTTTCAAATAAATGTCGAGCATTTAGGAAGCACCTCGTTTTAGACTTTGTTAATTTCTCCCACACACATTAACACACACACACACACACACACACACACAATGGTCTTTATGTCCTTGAGAGGACACTAATTGACATAATGTATAACCTTAACCATCTAAATTAAATGCCCAAACCAAACCAAACCAAACCTTTACCATAACCTTAACATTGAAACCAAGTCTAAACACTCAAATTGCCCTTTAAAATTGTGAAGATTGGCCAAAAGTGTCCTCACAACACAGAAATGTCCTCACAATCCTGGTTTTTGCCTGAAATTGGTTCCCTTAAAGATAGAAGCACACACACACACTGCTGTTTTAAATCAAGGTGTTAAAAAAAGCGCAACTGTTTGTCTTTAGGTACTTGTGGGGACATTATTTGATATAATGCATTCCTTAGGTCTTAATCTTAATCTTAACCATCAAAATTCAATGCCCAAACCCAACCCTTACCCTCACCATAACCGTGAAACTAAGTCGTAACCCTCTAATTGCCTTTTAAAGTGAAGACTGGCCAAAAGTGTCCTCACAACACTGGTTTTTGTCTGCAATTGGTTCTCTTAAAGATAGAAGAAAACACACGCTCTGCTGTTTTAAATCGAGTTGTTAAAAAAAAGTGCAAACTCTTTGTCTTTATATAATTGTGGGGACATTAATTTATATAATGCATTCATAAGCCCCTAACATTAACCGTAAATATCAAAATTAAATGCCCAAACTCAACACTAAACCCAGTTCTAACCTTAAGATGGGAAACCAAGTCTTAACCCTCAAATTGTCCTTTAAAGTTGTGAAGACCAGTCAAAAATGTCCTCACAACGCTGGTTTTTGCCTGACATTGGTTCTTTTAAAGATAGAAAAGACACATACACACACACACACACACACTTCTATTTTTATTGATGCTGTAGAAAAAGAAAAAGAAACCTGAAAACTGTAAGTAACAACAACAATCAGACAAACCCTGAGTCGTGACTTGACTCTCAAAGCACACAAATGTCAGATGTCTGTCACATGTGTGTCAGTATGTTAACCGCTCTGCAGCAACCACACATGCACAGAAAGTGTCTGCAGAATCAAAAACACACTTCAGTTACACTTTGTGTCTGATGTAGAGTCTCCAGACATCATTCAAGGCCTTTACAAATTGAATTCCTACAAGTATCAGTTCCTTGATGGACAGTGTTTCGTTTCCTGCGGAGTTTCAGTGTAATATTGCCTAACCCTAAATGAACTAAGTTACATTTAAAAGTAACCTGTGAGAAACTGAGCATCCCACCTGCAGAAAAACACACTATAACTCTCCCACTTTGTAGCAGGAAACACACCAGATCTTGGTTTCCAGGGTCAATTTTGATCCTGGAGGACAACAGGTGCTAACTCAAAAATAATGTATACTTTAATTTAAATGAGGCCTGTTGGCAATAATTTACAAAAAATGTGTGTAAAACCTGTGGCAATAAGTTGAAATGAGGTTGGCTAAAAAGGTCTAACACAGAATTGGGTGATAATTTACACCTTTATGCTTTATAAACAGTCAAACCAGACTGAGTCAATTTTGACAGGGAGGACAAAAGTTGCATGTTTGACAGGAAGACAACAGGTTAACTCCCTCCTGTAACGCTGCCAACTTTAACTTACTAAGATTTGACCATTCACTGGTTTTCACTTTTGATATGGAGGTTTATATCAAACCACAGCTGCTGAAAATAAATCCAGTATTGTCTGAGATTATTGCACTAAACAATATTTACAATAACAATCCATAAAAAACAGTTTCATCCTGTTTAAGGTGTAGCTTAGCCACCACAAACAAGTCCACTTCAGCCAAGGGGAGACCATGTGTCTGAAATACTGATCTGTGTTTCTACAAACTGTCTCAAATCATTTCTGGAGTTTTATTTTACAGATCTGTTATTTCCTAGACATTTCTTTGAAGTTTCCTGGAGAGAAAAATGTGTTTTGGTGTTGGAATATAGTGAAAACAGAGACAAACTTATATAAAGTTATAACTGAGCATCCTTTAAAATTTAATTTTCAAAGCAGTCGATGTCCAGAGGAATTTCCTTAAAGGCCAAATTAATACTTATTCATCAAGCATTTATTATTGGAAATTTTACTCTTCATATATAACGTTGAATTGTAAAGTTGCCTGTTGACAGATCACTGCACATTTTAGCACATTGAAAGTGTTATAACTGAACATCCTTTATAGTTTAATTGTAATTGATGCCATAAGACTCAGTTCTGTCTGGAAACCTTTGCTGAGAAGTTATCAGGAATTTAAAGATCTGTAAAATTAAGCCATATCAATCTTTTATTGGTTCAACCAGGGCTCTACTTTGGGCTCTATGTTTATCATCGGACCCTCCATCAGTAACTACCTACAACTACTAATATTAATTCAGCACTTTATTGGGAACACCTGTGCAACTTAATGCAATCCAATACACCTGTTCAAGCATTAATACTACTTATAACAGCTTCCTCATATGAATCTCAAAAATATTAATTTCCTACACTTATACAAAGTGTAATTACTAATTAATACCATCATAAAATAAACACATTTCTTCAACATCTATATGTACTGTGATCAATAAATAAATCATTGATATATTTGTCTATCAAAAATAACTAATGTGCTTCAGTCGTCCAAATGAGTCAAATCAAGTATCTTTCAAGGTTGACCTTTTAGTGTCACAGTCACCCTTTTCGTTACTATACTTCACTGCAGCTCAACAGAGAAACACAAAGAGGGAATTTGATGCTAAAAAGACTGTAAATGTGGCCGACATGATATGACTAACTCAGACCGCTGAAGTCTCAAACAAGCTTCAAATAAACCTTTAAAATGACTGCTCGGATACACTGGATTTTGTCCCCTCTCATTGACACTGAAAGCACATTTGAAGGAGATCTTTTAATACCCAGTATGAACAGGAGGCACAATTACAGCTTGGAAGTGGAAACCTGACTACTGCTTTAACTTGAAACACTGTCCTTTAAACTACTAGATAATCATCAACCTCAATCCAGCGACGCCTAAAGCTGACGGGAACTCACACAGCTGCAATACGACTCCCAACGTCCCGTCAGTGTCGGGAAGCGATGAGAAGAAGAAAAGAAGGACGAGAGCAGTCACCGGGGTTGGTTATTCTTCCTTAAGCATGTTTATTGAAAGTTGTGAAGTGCGGCTGTCAAGTGCAATTTTTTTGTGGTAATGTATGTTACAATTTTTCATCCGGTCTTCGCGGAAAAAACATGCACAGAACATGAGCATACAACTGATACACAGAATGTAAAAGAAAAACCATCTCCAGAGTTTGTATTTGTGTTGCTTTTTTTGTTTTGATTTTTTAAAGGTTGAAGATATTGTTCATCCAGAAGTACTTCACTGTCAAAAAAATAAAAATAAAAGGTGCAATACGTCAGGAAAAAAAAAAAAAAAAGATAGCCAAGTGGAAATGGTTTTACAGTAAGAGTTAATGTAGCAGTAAAGGGGAATTGGACAACATTGTTGGCTTGTGTGTTGTCACTTAAATAACCTAAACTCCCATCGATCCACAATTCTTGAAAATACAGCATTAAAAATAGACGACACAGACCGAGCGAGACCGGCACGACGTCTCTCGCTTTACTTCAATCTGTGTGACCTAGATAGCATCTGTTTGTCTTTTTCTCCTCCTCCTCAATCACTATTATTTTACATGTTACTTACACTATACAGAAATATACATCATCTTCTGCCCATCAAACTTTTTAGGAAAAGAAAAAAAAAGCTTTAGCCCAAAAATGTCTCTCAACCCTGTCAAATAAAGGTTTAAATTACATGCCACTGCAGGGCTGAGAAAACGGCAATGATGAGCTTTTTGTCACGGGCAAAAAAAAAACAAAAAGAAAAAAAACCTAAATGAGGAGCTTTGAAAGTGAAATACTGAAAATATAATATCATCATTTCCATAAGAAACCACGTTTTTTTTCTTTTTTTTGTTCATCCCACCAACCCACAGTTGAAGTAACGTCATCAATGCTGCCAAGTGTTGTTCAAAATACCCTCCCACCCCCTCCCTCCCCTACACCCTCCCAAAAAGACTCCCCCATTCCAGATGGGGACTTTGTCATGATAATAATTGCTCACATTCTTCATTTGTCACTCTGAGAAGGCTTTTTCTCTCTTTCTTTCCCTCTCTCTCTTAAATCTCTCCACCTGTAACTTTAGGATCTAGCCTCGAGAGAGAGAGAGAACCGCGGTTTTATTTACATTACATCATTCAGCAAGAAAGAAAAAAAAGGTAACAACCAATACAGTCGTCCTCCGCCTCCACCCTCCTACTCCACCATCGCCGTCATCAGTAAAATCGACATCACTTAAAATCCAGACACAGGCACAGTGATTTATTTTTTTTTTAAATCTATTATTAAGTATATTATCGCCACTGATAAGCTGTTTTGTTCCTTCTTAATAAGACATTCTAGTTGATATGTCCAAGGGTTATTTGGCAAATGTTCGATGATTCCTCCTCCTCTGAAACAGACAACCCCCCACCCCCCGACCCGAGTACAGCGTCTCAAGATTGTCACCCTCCACTGCCCCCGCTCGTCCCGCTAGCTGCATCCTTCTGAGATAAATATGTGCAAATTCTTGTCTTAACAGCGAAAAAAAACCTCCTGCTGTAGAAGGCAAGGTTTGGCTCTGCTGCCGTGGCAGAGCTCGAAAAACAGTCAAGTCAGTCTTATTCGTCTGCGTGGGTCGGGCTACGCCGAGGGGCCGGAGCTGTGCGAGGCAGGCTGGGCGAGGGTGGCGGCGCTCGGGGGCCCCGGAGTGGCAGATGTAGGGGCGGCAGGCGGGGAGCCGGTCTGAACCTGGGCCTGGAACTGTGCCATCTGCTCTGGGCTGGCCAGCGTCTTCAGCAGGGTGTTTTCCTGCTCCAGTTGCGAGTTGCGCTCGATCAGCTCCTTGATCTGCTCCTTCAGGACCTCCACCTCCTCGCGCACGGCGTACATGAGGTGACTCTTCACCAGGTCCTGAGACGACACACAGAGATCACAGTTTATGAATCCATCAAAATCAGCTACAGTTAACGTCAACCTGAGCTTACATGTCTCAGACTAAACTTCAATAGATTAAACAGAAGAAACGGACCAAACTCCAGTAAAGAAAAGCTACAAAATGTCCTGAACTGAACATCAAGTGACCCCAATAACCCAAAAGATTGTCTGTGCTTTAATGAAGTCGAGGCAAATGTTACTTAAAAATAATGAGAATATAATGTGTGTCACTGAAGAAGAAACTAGTCATCATTTCATACAGGAAAAGTGGAAAATATAAGAATTCAAACAATTTTATTTACAGGGAATCGGCAGGGTTCACAAAAACCTTTTAAATAACTCATAAAACTCAATTTAAGATCATAATACCAGCCAAAAAATAAGAAAATATGATCAGAACCCAGTGGTGATGATATGATCTAGTATAAGAATAATTCCTCATGATATAATTAATGAAATTAATGCAAAATGGACCTGGATAAGAAGCATAAAATAGACTGATGTATTAACCTACAAAAAATTATGAAATTATGTAAGTTTTTGTTGACATTGACACTTATCCATTGAGTTTATAAGCTTCCTCGCTACTTCAGCTAGCAGTCGTGACAGTGTTTGCCACAGGCCTGACGGAGCTGGCTGACACTGCACAAAAACAGATTAAACAACTTCCTGCATGCACAATCCATTGTTGAAACTATCCCACTTTTTGTTTATATATGTATAATGCCTGCAATCAGCTACAAAAACTAACTTTCATAACAAACATCACTGCTTACAGTAGGAAGGAGAAAATATTAAGACTTCTGTAAGTGAAATTCAAGACTTTTTTTACACACTCTAAGGTCTGGATCACGTTTCTGGAGACCTATATGAATGATGCTTACATCTATGTTGGTTTGAATTTTGAATGAGATACAAAAGAAAAAGTTGCAATCTGAACAATCTAAATCTGTGCAAAGTGATTGTAAACCAGGTATATTACATACTGGAAACACACACTGCGTGACATCAGTGCAAATAGATATTTTAAAGTGATGCTGTTGATATCAAATCATATTTATTGATAATACAATAAACAGATTTTTTTAAGGGAGAAACGTGGGTGAGTGTATTCCCAGGGTGCTACGTCATTAACTCTGCTACATTAAAGTGTTAGCCAATCAGAGGCCGAGATATTTATAACTGGCCGTGAGAGCCTTCCAGTTTGCCTAGCAACAGCAGCGCTGACAGAAACCACAACGGGAGTGAAACAGAAAACGAAACGAAGTGTTGTTTTCTGTGGGGAGAAAAATCCCCCTAAATTGCGAAACTCTTTAATAAGATACATATTGTAAATTGAGTTAGTTATTATTTTTACATTTGTCGTTTTATGTTTAAAAAAAAAAAATCCTCTACAACACTTAAAACGTTCATGTTGTTGTCTCAGTCTGCATACATAACGTTAGTAGTAACGGTTACACTGAGATGATTTATTCACTTATTTAGCATATTTAGTGCTACTTAACGCTTTAGTACATATGTATAATTAACTTTAACCAACGTAACACACAAAGGCCACTTTTTTTGTTTTGTTCCAATGGATTTTAAACGTTAAATGAAAACAAAGAGCAATGTTAGCGGATAAGTTAATAAACTGCTTCATAACAAAAGGTTACCTAGGTTACACGGACGGTTACTACTCAATCCTAATCAATGCCACTCACTTTTATTTGTCTCTTTGTAAATAACATTTTTTTTTTTTTTTTTTTAAAGGAGAGAGAGGAAAAACAACACAAAAACTCACCATTGCTTGTTCAATCTTGTTGTCTATGGCCACAACGCTGGCTCCTGACGAACTGCAAAAGAGAAAGAGAAATTGATGAGGCATGCTCACAGCCAATCTGTGCAGTACAGTAAATAATTAATAAAATATATAAAAAAGACCAGCCAGAGCCCCGCGGAGAAGCAGCCTCTCTCTCTTTATAGTAATGTGGGATTGTTACAGGGGGGGAAGCTACTGGAAATTTCTATAAAAATCAACGGGCTGTTTTCAATGTCCCTTTTTCCTTCCCTGGAAAGCACTTCTTTTTTCTCTTTTTTTTTTTTTTTTTTAAATGGCAGCGCAGCCACTGAAGCATCCATCACATTAACTGGGCAGTGCAGGTGAAAGGCAGGCGAGCCCTTTCATCAACACACGTACTAAAAAAGGACAGCAGTCTATCTATATTCACCGCTGCATGTGTTTTATTTAAATGGCAGTATTTACCTATTGTCAAGCTTGACGTGCGAGCTCTCTGCGCTCAGCAACGACGACAGAAAGGATATGGAGAAATTTCTCAGCTGGCAGACGCCTAGATCCATAGCCACGGTGTAGCACGGCGTATTCATGCTGTTCATGTTTTTATAGTCCGTTAAGCAAAACAGCCCCTGTGTCCCGACTCACTTCACCAGCTCCGCCAGACACATCCAACACCCGGCTGTATTGGTATTATTTTTTTTTTGTCCGGTAATGTTCGTGCACCGACAGCAGCGGTACAAATACAGTCCAAGGTCAGCTCATCTCGTTGCTACACACACACAAAAAAAATTCTGCAGCTCAGGGACAAACCGGCATAATTTATCCAGTGACACGCCGAAGAGCTGCCCCCTGATTGGTCGAGACCGACCTCATTTGCGTAATTTATGCAGGAACGCCCCCACCTGCCGCTCAGCTGATGATTTTACCATAAAATATTCCAAGAGCGGAAAGGAGGTGGATGGAACCGGGGAAAACCGGATGGGAAGGGGAAGAAGAAAGAGCTGTAATGCTGAAAAACAGGGCAGGGGAAGGGCAAGAAAGACAGCGACGGTGTACATTAATCAGCCCCGTGTTTCAATGTGATGTGTCAGCTACCAGTGCTGCCTTTTGGGCTTTATTACGATTGGAATTTACATCTGCCTCTTTAACCTCACAGATGTAATCTTGTTTTTATCTCTTTAAGAAGAAAGCAAAGCGTGTGTCTACCCAGGGGACTTTCAGGGAATCCCTATGCTAATATCTCATTATTTATTACTCATGGTCAGTTATCTTCTAACTCAGAAGTGAATATAAGCAGTTTTGGTGCCAAATAAGTCATTTTATGCTCAATTTGTATGGGTGCCACAATGTGTATAATTGCATAATTTTACAACATTTTTACATTCTGATGATAATGGGGAATTGGGAAAAATTGTTTAAAATAATCTGTCCTGAAGCAAAGTATCCAGGGATGTCCAAACACAGTATCCAATAAATCATGTCAGGATTCACCACTGACAACAAAAAAACACCGACATATTTAATATCTATACAATCAACAATGAAAGCATTATATCAAGAGGATAGTTAAAAGGTAATTTTCTGAACAGATAGAAACATGCCTTTTATCTAAGGCAGGTGATGAATTAAAAATGCTTTTGACATCCAGGAGTTACCATCATACATATGTGCATGTTGCCCCCATGTGGCCTTATGGAGTACTGCAGATCATAGTGGCAGAGACATGGTATTAACAAGGAGCCAAGAAGCTCTCATGGATAAGTTCACAATGATTCAAGTCTTTCTAAAAACAATAGCCAGGCACCCAGATGAACCCTGACACATTTTTTTGTTGCTGTAATCATTTATACTGTCCAAACTGGCATTAAGAGATCCCCTTCATGAAGCACTTTCGATGTAAGTGGTGGTGGACAAAACCCACAGCCCTCAAAGTTTATTTGAAGCTAATATTAGGCTTCAGTTCAATCAATAAACACAATATCTTTCAAGTTTACTTAGTGTCTTCTTAGTGCCAAATTTTTGTTACGATCCTTCCAGTGAATAGGAAAACACGGGTATTTTTTACCTTGAAGGCTGCATATGGGTAAGATATTTTACAAACTCAGACTATTGAAGCATCATTTTCTTCAAATAAACAAAGTACATGAATACATTTTTCTCTAAACAAGGAGAGTGGATTTTGTCTCACATCACTTGCATAGTAAATGCATTATGACAGATCAGTATGAACAAGAATCATGATTACAGCAAGAAAAACCTGTTTCATTGTTCATTGTGTTGGCACCGGACTGTTATTTTAAGACAGACTTTAAAAATGTGAACCGTTCCTTTAAACAATTATTAATGATCAAATAATTGATCTAGTAAAATAGATATTCGAGCTGTCAACTGTGAAGATAGAAACTACAACTATTGGTGAGTACATATCCATCAATGCAAACAGTGACACCTTAAAAAACGTGCACAATGCGTTTTATCAGTATCGTCTCATTGGTAACTATTAATTTCTCTCTTTGCTGATCACCTGAATTGATAGCTTTCATTCATATTTTTGAAAGAATGATACAAAGGCTCTTTTGCACCATCATACCCGAGGCCAATAATCCTGTTCACAAAATATGGTGTTGCTATTCTTAAGCAATTTTCTTCTCGTGCCTCAGCCTTTCACTGATGTGATTAGAACTTCTCACCGAGTCCTGATGAGATTTAAAACGCATGAGAACCAAGTTAGCAAGATATTATAAGACATTCAGATGATACAGGAGATCAAAGAGGTCAACGTAATGACATTACCACACTCCCAAAACTGCCTTCACAACACTTTACAAAGGGGAGTATCTTTGTGCTGAGCAGTCACGCAGACACACCTAAAAACAAACTCCTCCACACAGTAATTCCCACTTTTAAACAAAACACACACACACACACACACTGAAAGGCCACTCTCACACAGTCCTTGTACACCCAAAACCCTAAAAAATGATATGTACACACTCTTGACATTCCTGCTTCAGATCACACCCACACATTATACAGACCTCTGTATTCAAGAAACACTCCTAAAAATGTGTCTTTCAGCCTCTTTTTCCCCCACATTTATCAATAAAAAGAAGGTCCAACCAATTTAGAGTTTTGGTAATGCTTTAAAATAATGAGCACAAACCGGTGGTTAAACTCCTGACATAAAATAAGAGCAGGTGTGTCATCACAGGAACATGAAGACCAAGTCACAGGTATGGAAAGGTCCACATAAAATACTGCAAGACATCCAAGACCAATGTTAGAGTACACTACAGTCACCGGGGACAGATAAAACTTTCATTAATACGGCTAATGGTTTTCCAGTATTTTAGGAAGATATAATAAAAAAAAGTGTTAGTTAAATTAAAATGTTCAAAGGTGTTTAGACTCATAAATGGTGTTTAATGACATTACAGATCCTAATAAATACATTTCATTGTCACATTGGACCATTTACTTTCACGAAATGCTGTATTCAATAGTGGGAGAGGTGGCAAATATATCACTAATACCAGGAGTAATTGAAAAGCACCTTCCAACTGATTTAAAAGTCAGTGGTCCGCTCTAAACTAAGGGATAAGGCTTATTTGGGTATCACATCGCAGTCAGATTGCACTACACCTGAGTCTCAGCCGTTTAAAGCACCGTTACCATGAACAGAGCTCAAACTTAGCTCCTGAGAACTTGTCCTGATGTCAGTTTCTGCTTACTTCTGATCCCAGTCAAACACTTGAGCACTCAACATGAAGTCAAACAGCTTAATGAGACACTCTAAGCCACACTTATCTCTTCCGGTGTTTTCTTTGAATGGAAGAGGGTTCAGCCAATTATCAAGACCAAAATAGCCTGTATGACTTGCAGCTCTTGTGGAATGAAACCTGCATCTGATGCGATCTCTCTAGCACACAAAGGTTTGATTCAAGCTACACTGGCGGAAAGAGAGAAGTTACATGTTCCAAAAAATAAAATAAAGCACTTTAATGAGCGTCTGGTCAAAACAAGATTTCCATGCTTTCAGCAACAAATCCAGAGTTTAAGTGCTGCACACCACTGAAAATCAAGTGGATCTAAGTGTTTGTTTGTTAAGATTAATGAGATTTACTTTCCACCAGTGCAGTTTACCAATGACAGCATGCCTTTGATATTTTGAGGGGATGCTAACATCACAAAAAAAGCTGTTTTCTTAGCATGCGTACTTGATTTAGTAGCAAACACTTGAGTGTTTATCAAATGCAGACAGTGTTTTATGTAGGTCAGCCAACTGATGGCCTTGCTGATTTGCTGTATAACAAATCTAGCCCACTGACCTACTGATGCAACCGAAGAGAGAACTGACTCAAACTGTGTTCACCCGAAAGCTTGAGGTCCTCATACAGAGGCCTGCTTGAATAGAAAGCAGTCTTTTTAGTACTAATTAGTAGTTTGCAGCATTTTAAACACACAAGTACACATCCATTTCCAAAAACAAATATGCATCTGTTCAATCTGTACAAAATATTCAATATTCATATAAATCCGTTTCTTGCTACATATAATCAAGAGATTCTTTTAAATCAAACAAGCTTAAATCACAAAGGGGTTAAATACTACATTTACATTGACCTCTCTAATACAGTGTCAACAAACACAAGCATTTCACAAAAAAATGCTCTGCTGCTTAGATACCGTACTGATTGGACATGTGTAACAAATAAACTGGTACCAGTAAACCATATATAAAAAGGGTTAACATTGCATACATTGTGAGAGCTGTAGAAATCAGTAAGAATAATAATTTAAAAAAGCTTGATTGTGTGATACTGCTGTAGAGCAGAGGGTGACTTCATGTGAGACCAGATGGACTAACATGATGGAAACTGAGCTGCTACAAAACAGCCAAATATGGCAAAAAAGGAAACATGCTGTGGGTTCAATTACTCACTGTGCCCTGGAGGTATTAGGGTAGGTGACAGATATGTATAGTATATCTGTGCCACTGTTATAACACTTAAGTATACCTCCCAATTTATCAACTACAGATTTAAAAAGAACAAATGCTGATCAGTACCACTCAAACCAGTTTTTAGTACAGTACCTGTTTAATTTTATCTCAATTTTAACGCGACCCCTGAAGCCGTGAATGACTGAATAGGAAGTTCAGAGAGGGAGACAATACAGCCACGTAGCCTTTTGTGTGCAGCTACAGTAGTGATTGGCCCAGGCAGCGCTACGGTGCACTGCCTCCCTGGGGGATTCCCTGTCTTTATTTTACCTTTTGAGATGCTGCTCCAGCTCCCAGAACAAAAGCTTCATTGCCATCTCGTCATGGCCCTGCCCTCGTACTCCGCGCACTCTCATGGAGCCGTCCGTCAGGAGGAACATAAATACTCCACAAAGTGACAGAGCAGTGTGTCCCGAGCGTCTTTGTTTAGTGTAACTAACACCCCTCGTTCCTTATAAAACCTGGTGGAGAGATCGGAGTCGGCCCGCTATAGATGCATTAGTGAGAGCACCTGCACAGGCAATCAAAATGTAGCATTAGCAGGTTGGGATGACTGTGTATGTGTGTGTGCTCATTTTTCCTCTGTCATCCATTTGTGTCTGAATGGCTGACTAGTGAGTGAATGACTGAGTAGAGACGGTAGCTGGGCGGGTGGTGACGTGTGATCATGTGACACTAGGAGTTACATAAACCATCAACAGAGATTAGCATGTGGCCCAGTGATTTCCCTGCTCTGACACCACAGGCCCTCTATAGCCTGAGACTGGATTATACAATAGGAGTTTGAGCCTCAACTCTTCAACATCACTTCATATTTTACTAGCCAATAAACAATTATGTGTCTCTTTATAATAATCTAGTTTTATAATCACTTCTGCTTCACATAAGTGAGACAAAAGCAGTGATGTAGATGTCTTAATAAATGTCTAAACGCGTGGTCTGGATGTGCACAGGCTCGGTCTCAAAGTCACGTACGTCAGGGATTACCAACAAGCCTACATATTTTTCTGGTTGGGATCACTGAGTGTTCAAAGCTGTCAGGGTCTTTTTTTGTCTTTTCATAAAAACAGCAAAAGGAGCTCTGACAGTTTCACTTGTTGCTTTAGTGGGCAGTTTCCAACTGAATCAAGATTTTTTTCGAACCCACCCTGTAGGCTTGTATGCCAGCCCTGTGCGTGATAGTCAAGAGACCCTGTGCATCAGGGTCTTATCTTGTCATTTCTCATTGAAAGGCTGCCTTAAGATGGCTTAGAGCCTCAGCGGACAGAAAACACAACATACCCTCACAGAGCCTCCGGCGGCTTAGAGACGGCCGGCCAAGAAACAACAGGTAGAGGGGATGAGCACAATGCGGGGGATTTTACTTGTCCTAACAAACTTGGTGTGCTGGGGCAAATCAGCATCACGTGACCTCTCGATGGGCCATAAAAGTCCAACAGCTCTTTACTTTAACTGAGCAACCTTTTTCAGACTAACAGACCTCAAACAACTTGAAAACTTTGGTTGTTTATCAATAAAAACAATATATAAAAGGCTCAATGTTCTCTCTGTGATGTTCTATATGGTGTAACACTGAGTAGACATAACGGCCTCTTTTATAACGGCTCATGTCATAATCACTTTGTTGTTGCAGCCTGTCATGGGCAGCTGATATCAATTTCATCATTTTTTTCATGACGTTACTTTTCCAATGACAATCTACGACGGAAAGAAAACAGACGTAAGAAGAAGTAAGAAGTAAGATGAAGGAATTCAATTATTTAATCAATTGAAAAAGGGGGAATAAGAAGGAAGTAAAGAGTAAATAAATTTAAAAGAAGGGAAAAAACAACTAACAAAAAACCTCATCAAATTAGTATTACAGCAGCCATGGACATCATCATTGGGGAAAGATGAGGGGCTATGAGGGCTATACATTACATTGTATGGTGTCAAGTTAGTCCAGTGCTACAAGTGATTAAGCCTGTATGATATTGGCATTTCTGATATGTGCAATGCTTCATCCTTAGTTAAAAAGGTTTCAGAATAAAATAAGCTTTCCTCTTAAAGGTCATGAACTACATGAACTACAGTCACCACTGTTGCCTCTGGCAGGGGTGGCTATAAATCTAAAGTTCATCCATTTTTGTTGTGAAAAACAAAAACAAAGATAGTGGCTTATTTTATAGCACTTCTCAGTCTTTTAGTTTTTGATTATGATGTGAGAGGCGCTATGTTTGTCTGTTTTGTTTTGTTTCTGGTTTAATTCCTGTGTATTTACTGCAAACTGTTTCTCACAGGAAGATGAATTGCTGTCACATCTGCAGCCTACAGATAAATAGATGTTCGTAGGCGTGAAACTTTCCTCAATGTGAGTGAGTTACTAATTACATACTTGCAAATAACTGCATAATCTGATTACTTTTATCTACCCGACCTAAATGCTGGCTGACAGAACAGTTCACGTCAATGTCTGAGTGAAGGAATAAACTGTGAGGCACTCGAATGAACAAAAACACCACTTACTGCACAATCACTGGTCTTTGCCTCTGGAAATATTGGATTTCTTCCAAACTAACAGTGAAGTCAGTTTCTAAATAGATCCGAGGTGAAAAACAAGTCCTGCAGCATCAAAAAGTTGCAGCATCAACATCTTAGTTTTGTTGTTGAAGAAGTTGAAGGGCTTTACTCACTATCTTCTTCTTCTACTACGTTCTGGATAAGCACATATCTGACCAGCCTCCAGTGATGCTCAGCATGGACTTTTGAGACTTTAAATCTTGTAGCAAAGCAAAAATGTGATAAAGCTACAAACACTCAACTATAGTATTAATGCTACCGGAATGCATGAAGTAATGTATGCATCGATTAGCAGGCCCATCTAGTGGTGCATGTACTGTATTAAATAAAGGTCTACTGTGTAAGAAAAGTCAAACACTTAATCTACTTTTGCAAATACCAGCAAATTATTAAATCATACAAAGTACAGCCAAAAAAGGTAGATTCAGAGTTCAAGTTCAGAAGCTAAACGCATGACAGGAAGGTTTATTTCTCACCTTTCCATGTTTGAAATAGAAATACTGCAATATAACAGCTTGTTCTATAACACCATACAGTCTTTTTCTTTTTGATTATGATGCTAGAAGCGCTCTGTATGTCTCTATTTTTTGTTTCTGTTTTAATTCCTGTGTTTTTTGCTGCAAACTGTCTCTTTCTCACAGGAAGACGAATTGCTGCCACAATCTGCTGCGTTTCTGCGGAAATGCAATCTCTAAAGTTAATAAAAGAGGCCTGGCATGTCCCAGCGATGAAAAAAGAGGCCTATTGAATTGTTGAATTGTAAAGGCTTTTGGCTGAGCTGTAGTTTGATAGTGTAGAGTGCACACAGACTTTACCAGTAAGCCCTGGCAGTGGTTTTCCATAGTCACACCCTCACTATGGAGAATGACAGAGAGCTACTGAGTGAGTCAGTCAGAGAGGCAGGGAGGAATGATGAGTGGCCACTTTGGCCTCTAAGAGAGAGAGGTGCTATTGGAGCATTTGGGCTGACAGCAGCAAGTCCTTAGTCCTCGCTCTGTACTCAGCTCATGCACACTGGGGGAGAGCCAGAGGGAGAGAAGGAGGGAGAGAGTCAGCCAGAGACACAGAGCTGGAAAGGTCTAGATCCAACATTTCAGCATTCACGCTGTCTCAAAACGTCACAGGCAAAGACTGATAAATGTTCAGAAGGTGGTTTGACTGATGAGGATTGCTTGTTTTTGTTTAATAAAGTCAAATTGATTCTTAAATCTGATGTTTAGATCGATCTGTCAGCACTATTTGAAGCTCATCAGGTCAAATGTATGTGCTCACACTGCAGTCACTGCTTTTCTGTTCTAGAAATGCAGAAATGTTAAAATGTATTGAATTAAACACTGACCGGTGGTGCATTTTTTACAATACTCTGCTGGTAACATGAGCTCACCACAAACAGCTCTGCATGTTAGTTAAAAAAAAAATCACACGTTATAAATTAACTTTGCATAAAGGGACACCTGCAGCTGTCCTTAAAAACGTCCTTAGCAGTGACTCGAGTGTTAAAGTCGAAAACAGTGACACCACATTTCTGGAGTAAACTTCAAACAGTGACTGCAGGTGGACTTTCTGCTGATAGCTGCGATCCGTAGTACATTCCTCAGCCAATAACCTCTGCGGTGTTCATTGAGACACTTAAGCACCTGCTGGCAGGGAAAGGAACTCGTTTCAGAAAAGGGTCTAAAACACGCGTGCACGCACACGCACACACACACACACACACACACACACACACACACACACACACACACACACACACACACACACACACACACACACACACACACACACACACACACTGATGAAGATCCAGATTACATAAGAGCGTATGTGTGTGTGTGTGTGTGTGTGTGTGTGTGTGTGTGTGTGTGTGTGTGAGCAGCAGGTTTGAGTAATGTGGGGTGAAACTTGGCATTAACGGGATTAGCTGCCAAAGAAAACACAGCGCTCCGAGTGCAGACAAAACAGGACAGAATAATGCAGCGAGCAGCGACAAAGATGAGGCGAAAAGGCATATTTTGGAGTTGGAGGGTGAACGTAGCGATAAATATCTGCTTAAAGAAACATCAATACTGAATCAACAACTGGAGGCATCTACACAGGCATCAACAGTACATATGACTTCTCCTGTAGCTATGTCAGGTTGATGTGTCAGCAGGTAAAAATACAAATTAGTGCACTCAAAATGTATATTCCCAACAGGAAAACTCTTAAATAATAAAAACCTTACAGCTGTGTTTATTCAATGGTGTCAGTAATGGATTCTGAAAGTCCTATGAAGCACTGAGGAATATATTTACTCCCACACTATAAGTTTGCTTGCCTGTCTTTGGCTTCGGCTTTTCAGAGAAACATTTATCAAATCAGCTGTGATCTCCTCTCAGCTTTGTGTCAACAAGCTCACTTTGTATGCAAGCATAGTAAATAAAGACTAATCCTCCGGCTCTTCCAGGTCAGGAGCCTGTGCTTCCATGGCTTTCATTGCAGTTATTTTCCTGGTTTGTTGATAGAGAAACATCGTAAAGGAGCAAGCAGTTTAGATTTCATTACACAGAAATAAATATTCAGGTATATTCCTACAAGGTGGCTCTAATACAGGATGCTCTTTATTTTCCCTTAACTTACTGAATCCTTTTTCCAGTTGTCTGTAATAGACCTATGGAAATACAAGATAATTCAGAAAGTCTACAAAAACGTTTAATATATTCCTATCCTGACAATGTGTTCGTAGCGCTGCCTTTCTTCCATCCCCCCTACGCTTATCTCTATCCAACCACAGTAGTTAACAAATGCGTAAACTGTCTTTGCTCTGCTTAGTACATTTTTTCAGTACTTTACTCTCTCTGTAATAAAAGTGATACAGACTGCATATGTAAACATATGGTCTCAACTATATGTTTAGTAGGATTAGCACGCTAGACTAACATCAGCTATGTGACTTAACGTCCGCCCCTTGAAGTCTTTCAGAGCACACAAACCCTGTAAACACACAACTTTCACCTGCCCTGCACGGTGCTGTTAAACACAGAAGTAACACCTGATCTTTTTTCTTACAGTCTACAGGCTACACACGACGGTCACGTCTCTTTGGGTTTGTGCTCCCCTCAGTAACAGAGCGTCAGTGTGAGATGCGTTGGTCGGCAAATGTGCGATTTTATTTCGAGGCTATATTCACTCTCAGTCCCACAGGGTGCTGAAATTAGGCACCGACTGATCCAACAAAAATTAGCACACAGTAGTACCAACATAATTAGGTCGGTACCTTTAAAATTACTGAGTTTCGGCAACCCAACCTCTGCTGTATCTTATCTTTCGGGTGGAGGTTGAGGCGTTAGTGTGTGGCAGGATTGATCTGTATTTGATTCTTCTTTCATGGAAAATGTTAATGTCCATCTTAGTTTGTTTTCAGCATTTTAAAGAATTTCTGTCCCTGAATATCAAAAACATCTGTGCTACCTAAAATCTATTTCATGAATCATCTGCCGCCAAAAGAATACTTTTTTATAACAAATATACCGACATACAAAAATAAGGGTCTTTAAATAACATTTTATAGATATATATTTATAAAAAGATCAATCGATTGGGGGGAAAAAAATCAAGGCTAGATTGATTGATGAGAAAACATGATTACTCTCATCTTGTTTTTTTTTTCAATCTTTCATTAGCTGTTGAAGCAGGTCAGGAAGAGTTCATCAAATCTATAACTCTGAAACAATCAGGCTACAGTCCCTGGCCCATTTTCTTTAAACTGTATGTATGTGTGTGTGTGTGTGTGTGTGTGTGTGTGTGTGTGTGTGTGTGTGTGTGTGTGTGTGTGTGTGTGTGTGCGCACTCATGCTAGACTACCAGTATAGGGAGGAGGACAGAGCAGTCAGTGGATTAAGTGATGTCGACTCCTCCGTCAGGGCCTAAATCTCTGACGACAGCAGAGCTATCATGAGCACAGCTTAGTCACTGACAAACCGTAGTTTCCTACACAGCTTTACGGTTTGGTCAGTACAGTTTCACCATCATGTGGCTTTCACTGAGATGATCCTCATCTGGAAACCTATGCTGCTACATTTAATGCGCTAAAAGTTTCTTATGTTAAACCCCAATAATATCTGGTAACGTATGCGGTTCAAGTCTGCATCTATCAATTATTCCCTTCATCAATTAACATACTGAACATTTTCGCAATTATATCAATTAATAATTTTCTCCATAGAATATTCTTTAATGCTGAAAAATGCCCATTTAAGTCATACAGCGTATGTTATTCAACCAAATGCCAAAACTGCAAATTTTCATATAACTTCTAGTTTATAATAACAAATAAAAATGACCCCAAAAAACATAAATTCTCACTTTTTAAGGTGCTGAAACAGGAAAACAGCCTATTTAACCCTTAAACAGGCAACTTGCAGGAAGGACATACAGACTCTTAAAACACCCTGTTAGGAGCATGATTGGGTAAGGTGGTTGTTCAATTGTATGTGCCTTGAATCGGTAGGACTAGATTGGTAGAATTGAAACTTGTGGTAGGTCTTTACTTTGATAGAAATGATAAAACGAAATGATATTATTGACGAGAGAAACCAAGAATGTATCACTTCTCTTTATCAAATAAAGCATTCAATTGTTTACCATTATGACTGTTTTTATACCTTAATAGGGGAAATGTATCTTGGTGGAGATACAACTCATAAAAATCCAAAATACACAAAATATTTATAGATAGAAGATATATTTATGGAAATGTTTTACTTAGGTGCACATGAGATAAGTAGGATTTTATTTTTCACATCTCATTTCCCACTCCTGCCTGTTTAAGGGTTAATATATGTGACTTAAAATTTGAATCTTCTGGTCACCGCTTTCTGAGCTGACCTTAAATGACTTCAATACCAAACAGCTAAAGGGAGGAAAGGTTTGCTGCAACATGTCTAATCAAGATGAATCATAATTAAAGCCGCAAGCGGCGATGGCGGGCCCTCGCTCACCCATGCCACCGCGGGGCCTGAGGCATGGCGGGGCTGTGGCGTGAAGCAGAAAGTGAGAAAAAACCTGGAGGGAGGCCAAAAATGCAATGTTTCGTTCATCCAGTAGGGGGCAGTCACAGGTAGTTACACATATGGTCTGGTGTGTTCAGGGCGGCCACTCATCAGTCATGTGAAGTTTGGAGTGAATTGGACAAAGCATGAAGGAGTTATGAGAGGTTGATGGTTCATCCACCAGGGGGCAGTAGAGTGTAACAAAACACAAGCGGTTGCGTTCAGGGTGGGACAGTGATTACACATGTGAAGTTTTGTGGAAATCGCACAATGATGATGTAAAATATGGCACTTCCTGTTTCCACTAGGGGGCGACACGAGTGAGATCGCCTATGAGCGAATGGAGACGTTGAGGTCGGCACCCTGGACCTGTGTACCAATTTTCATGATGATACGAGTTCAATAAAGCCATCAAAAAGCCAAACGTATTTTCATGGCGAGGAATTGATGGTCGCCGCGTCGCCACACGGACGCCATTACTCGTAGCTTCATAGTCTTCATAGCTTCACCAACTGGTTCTGAATGAAGTTGATGGGGCAAAGTATGTAATTTTAATGAATCTTAGTTAACTTCCTGTTACCACCGGGGGGCGCTATGAGTTACGTGAGAAGTTAATATATCGGGACGTTCAGGGCGGAGCCATCATCATGTCCAGCAAGTTTGAAGCTGATTGGATGAAGTATGTGGGCGTGAGAGCTACTCGTATGTACATGGCGAGCACGCCAAAGTTAGTTGAGCCCTGGCAGACACGCCCTTTGACCTACGGATGCGCAGAGCACAACTTAAGCTCAGCTAGGTCTGGATATGTTGCGTACCTAATTTGAACTTGATCGGGCGAACGCTGTGGGAGGAGTTAATTTTAGGCGGGAAAAATCAAAACCAAAATGGCCGACTTCCTGTTGGGTTGAGGTCATGAGGTCAAGAGGCTTTTTTGCATATGTGGGTATAATACATATGTGTACCGGATTTTGTGAGCATAGGACAAAGTTAGCAAAATTCCCTATGGGCATTTTTGGACTTTGTAGGGGGCGCTATTCCGCCATTCTGCGTCGACCATGTGCGACCACCCAAAAACATCGAATTTCGGATGAGGCCGGATGTCCGTGCAAAAGTATAAGCATTTTCGCATTTGGGAAAGGGGGGAAATTGGGGCACGAAATGTCGGAAAAATAATAATAATAATAATAATAAACATTACAATTTCAATAGGGCTTTCGCCAGGCGACTTGCAGTCGCCGCTCGGGCCCTAATTAGAGTAAGAGCAGACAGCGCTGCCATCTTCTGGTGATAAATCAGAACGAGTCAAAAGTTCACATGTGACTGCTTTAAAAAAACCTGCGTCACGTTAAATGAGTGACTGTAAGTGTGTGTTATGTAGTATCAGACCAGTTTAATACCAATTATTAGGGAGAGCAAAACAACTCCACACGGACCTCCTGTAATCTGGATTAACCTTCACTTGTTGGATAACACTTTGGATCTCAGTGAATAAAGAATTTAATAAAAGTCTTACCTGTTACAGCAAGAAGACGAGCCACAAGGAAACATGAAAGAAAGACAAAAGGAAAAAAAAAGATTAATGACAATATTCTGGATAAGTGGGTCAGGATGTGCAGAGAAGTTCTTTTTCTGCCGTCTGTCTTACAGTAAGTGACTCAAATGTAAATCTGAAGAAAGCAGAGTTATAAAAAATCTCAACACTTTGCAAATGAAAAATAAGGCAAATAAATAGTTCAACTTTTACCAAAACCTTCCAGATAAACATACCATTAATTACACAGACGTATTTAGCTGTTAAAAGACTTTCTACATTTACGGAGCTTTATATTATTAAACACCACTATTAGAAAAACATCTGTATTTGCATTGAATGTGTTTTACCAGCTGAGGAAACAAGCTTAGAAATATTCAGCCTGATGATTTTCACTCATGTAACACTGAAATTTTAAAGATTAGAACAATGAGGAAAGACTTCATGCACAAAACTGAATCACATGAATAAAACTGCTGACTCCATCGCAGATTAACACTGCGAGAGTTCCCGTTACCGAGCCCGTATTAAACATTCAGAAGGCACACACTTCATCTAATGTCTTTGAAAACCCATAAATTCAAAGAGCTGCATTTTCAGGCTTTGAACGCACATCTTAGCGGCTGTCAGGAGATGCTCTGATACCTATGATGTGTTAACTGGTGCACAGTGCCATCTAGTGGCAAATATCAGCTCTCACTACTGTCACAACAGGCCTGTGTAGACGACCTCGTGTTGGGCTTAATTCCAGTAAATTCTTTGACACGAGGTATCAATCAAACCCAAAACACCCCCGCACTATTCAGCCGCTGAGCCTTAATGATCAGAGAAATGTCTGACATGCCACAAAATAATTAATACTTGACAAAGTATGTTGAAAAAGTGAAGGTTGAGTCACTCATTACTTCTCTTTGAACACAAAGCCACGAAGTCTGGAGGGTTTTCATCTTCTGTCTTGGTGCTAAACAAAAAGGTGTTTGATTGGTTTCTCTGTGGCACACGGAGAATTAAAGAGCCTCAGTCAGGAGCCAGCTCAAAGAAGGAAAGCTTTCAGGCTTTCAAGCACAGTTACGGCACAGAATAAGTCACACTTTCATGTTGCAGTTACACAACAGTTACATCAGAGAAACTGATTTATGTACCAATAGATACCACTAAATATTTTTAAAAGAAAACTTAAACCTCTTCACTTCAGCCTTTGACTAGCTTTTCTATCAGTCGTCTTCACAATAATATTTTTCTTGACTTTATATATTCTCTTTATTCTATGTTTTAGCTACTTTCACTATGCACTATTTTAAAATTGTAAAATCTTTTACTATTTCTATTTTCCATCTTATATGATGATGATACAAACAATAATAATAATGATAAACTTTATTTAGAGCACTTTTAAAAACTGCAAGTTACAAAATGCTTCACAAGGCAGCAAAATACAGAAATCATAAAATTGTGTTATAAAAGAGAATAAATAAAAACAAATTGATGAGTAAAAACATTTCAATGTAGAAAAAAGCAAGAATAGACATTTATTACATTAATGTTATTTGTTTTGTCTTTCCTTTCTTTAGTTGTTCCTTTTTTTTTTTTTTTTTTTTTTTAAATTGTAATACGTGGTTTATGCCCCTTTAAGGCCCTTTAAATGTGAAGCACTTGGTGTTATTGTAAAGCACTTTGAGCTGCATTTCTTGTATGAAAGGTGTTTTACAAATAAAGTTATTATTATTATTAATTAAGATGAGTGTCACTGCTTTGTTATAGCATGTATCTTATCATGACTTAATGTAATTAAATCACCTAAAAGGAGCCTTTTGATACTAATGATGCAGTATTTTGGGTTCATTTGCATTGGGGTAAAAGTATACTGTGTACTTAGAAATACTGATTAGTTGGAAAACAAACTGAGGAGGCTTAAAATGAAGGTCTGCTGTGGGAAAGACTTTAAAATCTGTCTTGCAGGGTTCATTTTTAGCCACTAGAGGGAGCGTGGCACTTTGATGCTCCTCACAGAGACTTCACACAAGCTGCTTCCAATCATGTCTGAATTCGAAGTATTAAAAGCTCTCAGTCCCGACCTCGGTCCAGTCTGCACTAATGAACACAACGCCGAGTGCAAAAGAGGTTTAACCTGCAGCTGTGGGTTCGCTGTAACAACTGTAAAAAGTCTATTTAGAGTGCAGATACTCAAATTACATCAACATTTCAGCCCTGTCAGAGTGTGTGAGTATAAATTCCTATTAAGCAGGCGAGTCTATATATGTGAAAGGAACATTGGCAAAGCCCACTTTTCAATAGCACATAAACAGCCTCGTTACCACCTTTAATGCTGTAAATCAACAAGGCAATAAAGATGTCCAATTACCAAGTATCAGTACTTTCTGTGCAGGTCATTTGAGGGTGTAACATTTCACCACTTACTGTCCTGTCTGCACCTTGGACAGGATTTAGGGGTCACAGCTGAGTCTCACTTTAAAGCTGCAATTGGATGCTGTACAGCTTGCTCAAAAGGTCTGGACCTCTGGGATAACCCACTCAGTCGCTCACAGTGGCTAATTAGTTCTTTCCCTGCTTTCTTTACATCCCAGGTACAGTTTGGTTTGAGATTCTTTTTATTTATTTTTTAACTCTTATTAACTTACTTCAACCTTGTTTAAGAGCTCCTTTCATCCTAAACATCTCTATTTATGTGGCTTCAACAACTCTCACTGTGACTCATGAAACTCTCACCCAACGGCTTCTCAAGTCTCAGATGTTGAAACCTATGAAGACACTTGCACATGAATGCATGAATGTTTTTCTAACAGATTGATTTTAAACTATATTTCCTGAAAATAAATCTGATGTAATGGTTATTATGATTTGATCAACAGAGACCAGATGAGCAATTAACTGTCATCCATTTCTGATTCAAACATTTTTTTTTAATTTTTTTTTTTTTACAATGTCAATTATGTTCTGAATTCACTGATTAGTTGTTTAGTCCATAAAATGTTTATCACTGTTTCCCAAAGCTCACAGTGACTCCTCAAATGTCCATAAGCCAAAGACATTAGACATTACTATCACAGAAAACCAAAGAAAACAGAAAATATTCAAATTTAAATTCAAACTGTTTGGTCACAACTCAACTATTTTGGATATGTAAAGACAGAAGTTTGCAGCATCATCATCCCCCAGCATCAAGAGTCTTCACAGCAGTAGCACTCTACCCAAGATCATCTGACCAGTAACTTTAAGACAAACATGCTGCTATTAAGCCTCCAAACAGCTTTCAGACCATCGTGTCATAAACACACATACAGTGCCAATCAAAAGTTTGGAAACACCGACTCATTCAAGGGTTTTTCTTAATTGTAAAACAATACTGAAGACAAACACTATGAAACAACACGTATGAAATCATATGATAGACAAAAAAGTTGTTAACAAGCCAAAATATGTTCCATATTTTAAGTTTCTTTACACTATTGGCAAGATCTTAACCAGCTTCATGACGTCGTCACCTGGAATAGTTTTGAATTAAGAGGCGTGCCTTGTCAAAAGTAAATTTCAAATTTGTAAATGTGTTTGAGACCAGAGTTATTTGAGCTATTTGACTAATGTAATAATCCATAATAATCCGCTACTAAGAACCACTCATCTAAGTAAAGAGAAACGACAGTCCATCATCACTTTAAGACAGGAAGATCAGTCAATCCAGAAAGCTTTGAAAGTTTCTTCAAGTGCAGTAACAAAAACCTTAAAACCTTCAACAACTGTGATGAAACTGGCTCTCATGAAGACCGCATCATGATACGAAGACTAAGACTCACCTCTGCAGCAGAGGATAAGTTCATTAGAGTTAGAAATGACCAATTAACGGCACCTCAGATTAGAGCCGACATAAATGACATAAATGCAAGAGTTCAAGTAGAAGACACATCTCAACAACATTAAGTGTTCGGATTAGACTGTGTGGATCACGTCTTTAATGGTCGACAATGAAACTACTGCTGTCGGAGACCACGTCGAAGAAGAGAACTGTTTGGACAGACATTAGACCAGCAGAAATCTGTACTTTGATCTGATGAGTCCATGTTTAAGGTTTTTGGTTCCAACTGCTGTATCTGTATATGGTATCTGCATGTGTTTTTCCCACCATGAAACATGAAGGAGGAAAAGGAGGAGGAGGTGTGATGCTTTTCTGGTGACACTGTTGGTGATTTATTAGGAACTAAAGGGACACTTAGCCAACATGGCAACCACAATATTCTGCAGCGACACGTCATCTCATCTAGTTTGTGCTTAGTGGAACCATCATGTATTTTCCAACAGGACAAACAGGACCAAAAACACACCGCTAGACTACGTAAAGGCTATTTGACCAAGAAGGAGACTGATGGAGTGCTGCTTCAGACAACCCGGCCTCCACAATGAAACGACCTGAACCCAACGGAGATGGTTTCAGACAATTTTGACCGCAGAGTGAAGTAAAAAAAAAAAACACTTTTGGAAAACCATGGCGACTCGATGACACTGGTTGAGGCGGCAAAGAAGGCGGCTACTTTGAGGAATCTAAAATATTACAAATATTCTGGTTTGCTTAACACTTTTGTTTACTACATTATTCCATGTCCTATTTTATAGGCTGTGTTTGAAATCACTCCCTATTTACTATATATTGCACTAGATTTACCCTCTACCATTATATTTGAGTGTCCGCATGCTGAGTGTTTAAATATCTCCACTGTATAGAGCCCTCAAATATTCCACAATCGAACGAAAAAGTGGTGTACATAGCATGTGCACTACTTTCTGCTAACAAAACCACAATGCTCCACGTTTTAAATATGTGAAAACAACTACACTACTACTACTACAGCTGATGGTGATGACACAAAATTATGAGGTTTAGTTAGTGTCCGTAAAGGAAAAAGAAAGTCTGCACACTGTAGCTCCCAATGCAGGTATGGATATAAGTTTTTTCTGCCTTTACAGATTTAGTTCTTTGGTCCAGCACCTGTTTTTTTTTGTTCCAGATGTGAGAGTTTACCACACGTTTTTTCAGATTAGCTAGTGTCCGAAATCTTGATTTTCTGCTCTCTACTGAGTGAACTATTGAGTGTTTATTATACAGGGATTGAGTGTAAAATAACAAATCCAAAGACATCACACCCTTATTCAATGTAAAAAAAAAAAATAGTAAAAAAGAAAGAAAGAAAAAACCCTGATTGTGTAGGTGTGTCGAAAATTTTGAGTGTACATATGATGAGCCTGGTGTATGTGGGTAGTTGACAGCTTGCTAACCAGCAGGGGGCAGTGCAGGACCATTTACAGAGCTTTTTTTAAAAAGTGGGTTTTCAGGAAGACCACAATTGGCATTTTAATGCTACAGTGACAGTGCTAAATAGCAACCAAAGGAAATGTACTGAGCAGGTTATGCTGGGAGCAACAAATTTAGACAAGTTAATCTGTAGTTTGAAGAGATTTTAAGTAGAGAGATGAATAGATGAGGGTTTTCAAGTTCAGGATGTATTTTAGATCCTCATGGAGGTGTGGAGGTCAGGGGGTTTGTGTTGGGCTGCAAATAGCACTGAAAAAGACTCACTGCTGCTAAACTAATGTATTCAAAAGCTATTAACTGATTATATATCTACTCTGGTGTGCATCTTAATAAATAAATATCATATATGGGAAACTATGATTATGGTACATGGACACTAAACTACCAGACAGACATACAGTAAGCAGCAGCTAAACTGTCTCTGAGCCCTATTCATTACAATAAGAAAGCAGCTGACTAGACTACCGAGGGAGGGGGGAAAAAAGATAGAAAACTTCATCCCCTCCCTCCAGCAGCCTTCTTCATTCAGCAGCAGAGCATTGAGAAGGGGGATTAGCTCACACAAAGCAAGACTGAATGAATATCAAACCCTATGGGGAAAAGACACTCACTGGCCAGAGCTCTTACGTCACCGCAGCCGAACAGAAAGGCTGTAACTCGACCAGACTTCCATCAACCTGAACGAAAGCCGCCGCGTCGCACTTCCAAGACGATGAGATTCACGCTGACTGAGTTTTTAATTTTGGGTAGAAGATCTCAATTTTAAAAAGGTATTTTTGAGCTTTGAATTGAGCTACGTTAGCCATTTCCACCGGCTTACAGTATTTCACACCATCATCTCTGAAAGAAGAAAGCAAATAAAACATACTTCCCAAACTGTTCAACTATTGCTCAAAATCAATCAGCATGTTTTTCCTGAACAAAGACTTAATGAAGTGACTCAGTGACCAGAGCAAACATAATATCATTAATATCAAGATTCATGTCAGTGTATTGTTTTCTAGAGATGAGATGATTGACAGAAAACGAATCAGCAAATATGATGGCAAAAAATGAATATTTAAGTGTTCTCTAAAACAAAATATGTTCTTCCAGCCTCTCAATTGTCCCCACTTGCTGGCTTCCTTCTTTTTTTTCTTTTGTGATAATAAACTCAAGATATCACATCTTAAGAAGACATTTTGGGCACTGTAAACATTTTTTTCCCACTATTTTCTGACACTTTCTAGACCAAACAATTAATGAAGAAAATACCTCATGATGAAGATAATATTACATTGCAGCCTTGGTTGATTTCTTGTCTTTTCTCATGTAGTTACAGCATCTATAGCGTGATAACAGTGAAGCTTTAAATCAAATGAATAATGTTTAATCCTTATGGAAGGGACCTACAGACTCACCCACCTCTATCAGACAAAAGCTGATTTTTCTACAAACGATCTGTTTATTTCACACATTTTACTGTTTGACATAGACATTTATCAATTATTTTGTGCTTATATCCACAAATGACCTTGGCAGTGTTTATTCCCGTTGGGCTGAAAGAGACGAAACACAATGAACCGAACTGCCAGGATGAAAGACACAGAGGAGGAGAAACAGGCAGGAACGCTTACGCCAACAGCTAAGTCATCCACTGCACTTTCTCTGTGTGTGTGTGTGTGTGTGTGTGTGTGTGTGTGTGTGTGTGTGTGTGTGTGTGTGTGTGTTTGTGTGTGTGTGTGTGTGTGTGTGTGTGTGTGTGTGTGTGTGTGTGTGTGTGTGTGTGTGTGTGTGTGTGTGTGTGTTTGTGTGTGCGCACTCCTGGAGCTGACTGGACAGTGTTCTGGCCACAGGAATGCCGGCCATGATTCAGCACATTGCCGGCATGTTTAGGGGAATGACAGTAGCAGCTCACTGAAGCCAAAAAATACCAACGTGTGGCTGATGATGACTTTATAGTGTCATAAATTTAGAGCTGCACGATTAATTAAAATACAATCACGATCTTTATTCAGGCGTGTACGCCGTCTCATTTATATGTGACAATGATTAGACTGTGTTTGTATTAACGGAGAGATTTATTGCATAGAAACAATCACTTCATTTCTTCCTAAAGATCAAAAAAAGGACAAGTGTGCATTATTCTACATGACACAGCAGTCACAAGAAGGACACACAAGAATTTAGGACTATTATGTTAATAAATCTCACGTTTGAAAGACTGAGAACTAAAATGTGGTGAGAGAAAAAGCTTCTTTTTTTTTTTTTTTAAATGGAAGAGCAAAAATGTGTCACATAGCAATGTAACCCACACACACACACACACAGTATTTCAACTATACTATAAAAGTCTGTGTGTCTCAGGTATATTATCAATCTGACAACACCAATATTCGTCTTGTACATAATGTTACTATTTATTTCTTCTTAATGCTTGTTTACTTACTTATTATTTATTCTTTACTCTTTTATTGAAGCTCTTTCTCCTCTTTCTATCCACTTTGCTGCTGTAACACTGTACATTTACCCATCATAAGACCAATAAAGGATTATCTTGTCTCATCTTATGTGGAGGAAGAACAAATAGAAGTACTCACCTCACAGTTCTAGGGCTGTGTATCGGTACTCAATACCTTAAAGGTATTGACTGAATTAGATCAATAACAAGTAGTATCGATACATCTACCATCAAACGATACCTGCAATCGAGCCTTTTTGCACCCAGAACTAGAAAATATCACTATTTCTGAGAACCTGCTCACAGCCAATCAACACAAGCGTCGTTCAATTAATAAATATTAAGAATTTGAAGACTTTCAAAATGCATTCGTGTAAAAATCAAATCATTTAGATGTGGAGCAGAGGTGGCATTCTATGCAATTTAATGCTTCTATTATCATGGGTATCGAATGAAGTACTCAACGGATATCGGTATCACTTGGATTGGTACTGGTATCATAATTTTTTTAACAATACCCACCCAGCCCCACCCAGATCTGATAAAAAAGCACAATGCTGCTAATGTGAAATCTTTGTAGTCTGTTGTGTGGAAGCAATGACGGTAAAAAAGCATTTAAGTTACAACTAACCTCACATTTTTACACCCACCTGAAACACATACGCCAATCACATACGTCCGACAACTCTATCATCGACAGCGGGAGCCTTACATATATTACTATGACTCATCAGCTTCCTGCAGCCGCTCCTCGTGTTGTGATATATCCTCTGATGATACATCACCACTGCTCAACTGCTCACTGATCAGTCGCAAATGCAGGAAATGAGTCGTTTTTTTTCAGCCACAGCACATTTATAGTCAAACTGATCTACTGAATCACACATGAGCTCGACGGTTCATTTAAAAAAAAAAAATCAGTAACAGCTCGTCATGAGCAGACTGAGCCTACAGACTGAGAGGACCCTTGAGGATCACACAGGCTCCTAATAACTGCTGAATGGTGGTCTCAAGTGGTTTCCCTTCATAACTGGACAAAATCTCCAAGCACGTATAACACCTGGCTACAGATGAGCTGCTTTGATCATTTTTAAAAACACATAAATAAGAGTAGACAATGAACTTAAGCTCCTTTTAAACATGCATTCTGACCCTGAAATGTTAAGGAACATTTGCAGCATGTGTGAACGGGGAGCAGGGGTCGTTATTCGGGGAAATCTGCATCACCTCAAGACTTACGACTGTGATGTGAATGAAAGCAGCAACATTACAGGAACAAGCACGCAAAGCACTGATCTCATCAAATTCAAATCTCCTCGCAAGACCCACCTTTTAAAATATTTTACTGTTTGATTCTTTTTCTTTTCTTTTCCTTTTTTTCTATTTTTGTTTTATTCTTCTCTGCATTGCTTTTATTGATTTTGTTTTCATTTATCCTGTATGGTTTTATCGTTTTAATTTGTCTTTGATTCTGTAAAGCGTCTTTGAGTATTGTTAAAAACGCTCAATAAAATAAATGTATTATCATTATTATTATTAATAATAATAATAATAATAATAATAATAATAATAATAATAATAATAATAATTTATTATTATCATTATTATTATTATTATTATTGCTATCCCTCTGACCAAAGACTCTTTCAGGTAGAGTGAGTGAACCAATCACGAGACTGATGACATATTTGAATCCATGACTTTTTACGGTTACCTTGCCGACGCTTTTGTGTGTGATTTGATTACTAACGAACAGTACAAGTTATTCTGTCTGAAAACAAGCTTTTTCAAGACTGGCTGGAAACTGGACAGATTCAGAAGTAATGGAGCTCCTATCAGTCCGTGCAGAGCGTTTGGCATCCTAAAGTGTAGCTGCATGTGTGAATAGTAAAAATCACTAGCAGAGCCTGAAAGGTTATTTTAGTAATTTACTGTAAACTATGTGCGAAATGTGCTTTACTTGATTATTCTTTAAATTTAGCATTTCATGGAGTTACATATGAGCTATCAGTTTTACAAAACAATTTCTGACTATATTGCTTGTACTATTTGCATAAAGACTGCACATGTGTGAAGAGCGAAAATCACCATCATCAATAGCAGAGCCTGAAAGATTATTTTAGTACTAGTTATCAAGTGTGAAATAGGCTTTAGTTTAGTTCATGGAGGTAGATATGAGGTTTTACAAAGTCATTTCTGATCATACTGCTTGTCATCTGCATAAAAATGGGTACTTAAATGGTGTTTAAAAAAAGAAAATACAAAAGGTGCCTCTCACAATCATGGAAGAAAACCGTAATCTCAAATCCAAATTTAAACATTCTGACTCTCATTTTGACCCAAATCTTGCATCTTGCAGCCTTAGGATGAAATAAATATTTAGGATTAATGTTATCAAACCAGCCATTAAAGTTAATTAAATGGTGGTGATTTAAAGGATTCAATTGACTTATTTTGAACTACAGCCCGTCTCAGTGAAAGGCAAATTAATTAATTAAGCCTAATTTAGTTTAGTTTAGAGTCAGTGATTTTACATCTTCTTTCTGTGATTTACACATAAAAAAAGAAAAAGCCACAATAAAAACAGCAGAAGCTTTTTGAACAAGGTTTGATATTATGGCACTGTGCCTGTGTGTGTGTGTGTGTGTGTGTGTGTGTGTGTGTGTGTGTGTGTGTGTGTGTGTGTGTGTGTGTGTGTGTGTGTGTCCATTATCATCCATTACAAGCCATTAGTTTCCCCCCATCACACTCTAAGTGAAACAATCCTGTTTATTGATGGAAAAATAAACCAACAGAGAGAGAAGGAGGCGCAGACACGTGAAATCAATCATCGGCTCAAAGCTGAGAAATAAGCGTAAGAGAGGCCAAAAAAAGAAAAGAAAAAAAGACATGGAGTGATTTAGAGAGAGATATGAATGTGAGTAGTTAATCTCCATTTTAACAACACAATAAAACTACTCGTAATCTCCTTGATCAGTTTCATTCTGCCATTCATGATTTCATCGCTCAGGCTTAAAAAAAAAAAAAAAAAAAAGACATGGTAAATCTCTCTCTCTCGCTGCTCTGCTGTGTTCTGGTGCTCTCTGGCTTGCTCTATGTTGGTGGGAACTGGGGAGGCGTCAGCAGCATAACAAACAACAAATGCTGTTTACTTTTAGTGAATCACTTTTGGTGATGTGCGACTGCTGGGCAAAAAAAAAAAAGGCAACAGCTGAATACTACGACAATATTGGTGACTATTGGTGAAAACTGTGACTGAGTGTCTGTTAAGTCATCAGTAAACTATTATCACTGCTTAAATGAGCAATAAGAAGATCACCTGTATTAAGATTAATCTGGTAATGTCAGAAAATGCTATAATTTAATGTTATAATTTCCCCTGAGTCAAAGGTTATGTCTTTAAATGTCATGTTTGTTTTTGTTTTGTTTTTAGAGATGCACTGATTGTTATTTTCTTTCTTTCTAAGACTTGAATTATAATTGACAGCATACAAAAACATTTTTGTAACTTTTCTTTAATGTTAAACTCAACTGTATATTGTTAATAAAACATTGTTCATATAAAAAATGTACGCAGTTTTTGGGTTTTCTAACTAAACAAAGCTCTTTTAAGTTCATTGAAGTCAACTCAAAGTAAAATACTGATAAAATATTTGTCAGTGGGGACGATAAAACCTGTTTGGTACCACAAAGTAATTTCCCAACCCATAGCGTCCCATTTTTCACCCATAATATTTTGTAATTTCCTAAATATTATCTTTTTTTTTAAGTGTAACCAAAAAGCACTTTACTTTTATAGCAAATATAAACTGTCGATTCCAATTTTATTTCTTTCTAAGACTTGAATTATAATTGTTACACAAACGTTTTTGTACTTTTGTACTTTCACACCCATAATATTTCATAATTTGCTAAATATTATCTTTGTTTTAGTGTAATCAAAAAGCTCTTATATAGCAGATATCAACTCTTATGTCATTTTAATAGTGATTTGTAGCAGTTTTTTCACTCTACTCTATTGATTTGGTCATCACATCGAGATAAATAATTTTATCCACTGTGTTAATTCAAATTACTATTTTATTTTCTTCCTTCAGACTGAACCATAACAGGATTCATGTCAGCGTGTCAGATAATGAGTCAGTGGTTAAATTAAATGTAAAATAAACAAAATCAGCAGTTGTTTTAACAGCAGAGCCACACCTCCGTTGATTTCAATAAATATTAATGTGACTCTTAGTCACCTAGTTCAAAGGTAAACTGTGAGTAAACAGCTCAACACGTCCCGGCGTGTAAACTCCTAATTAAATATAGGACCGAGTCATCATCTGTCCCGTCTAAAGTAGACCCGTCGTAGTTTGGGTGTAGCTCGAGTTTAAACCGTCTGAGCCCTGATTATTGATGATCATGATAGATGACGGAGTGCGTCACGCTGACGGTAAATAAAACGGTTCAATTCCTTTATAAACAAGTTCAAAACAGCAGCAGACGTGATTTAATTTTACCGGTCGACGGTGAGTCTCTGCTGCAGTTCCTATTATTGGGTTTTAGCGTGTGTGTATATGTGTATATGTGTGTGTGTATACGTGTGTGTGTGTATATGTGTGTGTGTGTATGTGTGTGTGTGTGTGTGTGTGTGTGTGTGTGTGTGTGTGTGTGTGTGTGTGTGTGTGTGTGTGTGTGTGTGTGTGTTATTGTGACATGAACTATCGCGAGACTGATCGGGGTCGGTCACTGCTCACGGTGGTTTTTGATCAAAGGCCGGTGCATCTCTACTTATTTTGTCAGAACAAGTCCAAAACTTGAAAATATTGAGTTTACTGTCATGAGCAATAATTGATCATTTCTGAGAAGATAAAAGCAGCACATTTCTTGACATGCCTGCTTAAAAATGATTTGAATGATTATTCGATTGTCAAAACAGTTGCCGATTAACTTTGTGTATTGACTAATCAATTAAATCAGCTAATCGTTCTCGTTAGTGCTCTAAAATGCAAAGTCTAAAAGTCTGCAGCTGAGCAGTCGAGCTCAAAAAAGGGTTGATAAAAATGGATTTACAAAAAGTGTCGTTATCAGAGCCATAATTTAGTCGACCGGCCTACAATCAATACAAATACTCCTTCTGTCATCAATAAGTGCTTATAATAATGTTTTCTGGGCAATTTATAGTCATAATAATAATCAGGGGTCTTCATCCTCACACTAGCTTAGTCCCATTGTAAGTCTATGGTCTGAGATGATCTTAGACTTCAGATTTGGGGAAACATATTTCAGGCTAAACAATTTTAAACTACAGTGTTGTCACTGAATTTGGGCTGAATTTAAACTAACGATTATCTTCATTACCAAAATAATCTGCAAATGATTTTCTCAGATAATCATTTAGTCTGTGAATTGTGAAAAGAAAAGAAAAGAAAAATAAAGAGAAAAAATGCCATCCACTATTTCTCTGAGCCCACAGTGATGTCTTCAATTTTCTCAGCTTGATATTCAAATTAATGTCAGATGTCAAAGAAAAGCGGAAAAACTTGATAAGTTAAATTTAAGAAGCTGAAACCAGACAGAAAAATGAGAAAAAGAGCTGATTAATTATTGCCATACTTGCAGGTTAATTTGCTGTTAACTGACTAATTGTTGCAGCTCTAATCGACTTATGTGAATAAAAAATAACAGATACTGACACACTATATCAGCTCTTATCAAAATATATAGGAGTTATAGGAAAATACGAGAGAGTAAAACCTTTAAATTAATGTTGAAACAATTGATTTTTCTAATGTGATTTCTGTTCAATACTGAAATCCATCTAAACTACATTTAGTGTATGATTACGCCGATTTCATGATGGATTACAAGAAAAGCACCAATGAGACATCACGATATCTACGTCACTGTAGAGAAAAAAATGGATTAGGGTTCAGCATCGCCTCTAAACTCACATGAAGCCATCAAAGAACAAACCAAGATGTGTCCAGTCCTTAAATCTCTTTTTATCTAACACAGACTGAAACAGCAGCAATTTCTGGAAATGTACAGTCTGGACCGTGTCAAAGGAATAACCTTCAACCTCCAACTCTCTACAAAGCCATCTACAGAGCAGACACTGATGAAGGAAATAGTGTAGCGACACAATGGTGGGATTTATCGGAGCTGGAACAGTGATGCACAACTCTATTCAGTCTGGTTCCATCTAGTCCAGTCTGCTGCGTCCTCAGTCGTGGTCTCTAACAGTTTCAGTCAGACCTGACAAAGTTGGGTTGGGTCAGGTTGGGTCACTTCCTCTGTGTGTTGTGAATTTTGGGGATCACGTTGATCTCCACACAATGAGCAACGGGTCGAGCACACACTGGCTCCCTGCGCTGCCAGGGGAAAAGATTACATTCAAAACAGCCAGCAGCAGAGATAGCCATCACGCTGCCAGCCGGCCGGCCAGCCCACATTCCCCCCGAGCCTTCACACATTTACACACACACACTTAGGCTGTGTTCGGACTAACAATAGCACTGTGCGTTTAATTTTTAAAAAAGAAGAAAAAAAAGCAGCCTCCTCATTTATTTCAATAAGACCTTTACGTTGGCACAGAGAGGGAGACTTCAGCAAAAAGATGCATTAACCCTTAAACAGGCAACGTGCACCAGAAGATACATATATACATACATTTCTTTATAACTTAATAAGGGGCAACATATCCTGGTGGAGACTCATAAAATCCAAAATATTTTAAAAATGATTTGTGGAAATGTTTTACTTAGGTGCAAATGAGAGAACTACTAACATCAAAGTAAATAAAAAGAATAATTTTCACATCTCATTTTTCACTCCTGCCTGTTTATGGGGGGATGAGGAGGGAGAAGGGGGAAGGGAGGGAGGATGGGTATCTGGCTTCAACTTTTGCCACAATGCAACATCATAGCCGGTCACACATGCACCATGCAGGTGTGAATTCATGCTGGCTGAAGTAAAACGCTCCCACCAGCGCAGCCAGGAAGTAAAAAATAAACATATGTTTGGCTCCAACAGTCGATGTTTAAATGGTTACGTTCTCCATGTGGTTATCTCCATCTATTTAATAAAAAGCAGATTAACTGTCCGTCTATTTGTCTCTTTATATTCAAGGAAGACTTAAAGACAATACAATCAAATTTTAAAAAGATGGTAAACTGTTGTGTTTTTAGTAGGTTTTATAAGCACTACTGCTAATTTGTGCGTCTGAAATATTTGGTTTTTAATTTAGGTATGATCATTTTTAGTACTTTTTTTTTTTTTTTTTCATTCTGTGTATGCAGATACTCAGCGAAATGACAAAGTGAATCTTGACTCTTTTTACCAACATAGCAGCTGCATTAGGACAACAATTAGAGCAAGAAATATCGCAGAGATCTTTTAGCGTGCCTAGTGAAAGCATTCAAATTGGACCAAAAGCTCAAATCTTCAACATTATAATCACTTTTTTCTTAGAAAGAACTGAAATAAAATCAACTTCAACTACATAATAATAAACAAAACTAATGATTAACTAACTTTAAAATTATGTTTATAAAGTAGAATGGAAAATAAAACCATACACTTAACTTAATCCCAACTCTAACATCTATTTTACACCCTGGTTAAACCCAAGTAAGCTAATTTAGTGTTTTAACAAGTCTCTCTTCAGTCTGACAGTTTAAAATGACACGACATCAAACACACACACACCTGCACAAAACCACATCATCAGATACAAGCACGTAAAAACCTGCATATGATCATGTTAGAATACCTGCTGTAGCATTTGGCCGCCGTTTCACCATTAATGAACCACAACCCCCCCCCCCCACACACACACACACACACGCACACGCACACACACCCCTCTTAAACATACTCCATTAATGACTTGTCAGTGCAGATGGAGCACACGCACTGATGACACCCTCCCTCGATCAAACACACTCTTGCTGTCACACACACACAATGACACTCTAAAAAGAGACCCTGGTGTTTTACAGCTGTGCCTTATGTGCCGATTTACGAGGACGGAGGTTATCCTGCACACATAAAAGCTTTAAAAATATGTTGACAGCAGACGACCGATCTGTCACCCCACCCACCCCTCAATCAGAACACGGCTGTAAATACACTAATACGAGGCCAAGAACAAATCAGGTTTTATGAGAGGGACCGGCTCCTCTGCAATTAGTAGACAAAGGAACAGGGTCCTGGATCTTAGTAAGGTCCCCAATAAAGTGACTCTTAAAAAGGCGCAATCACTAATAATTTACTGCCCTTCTTTTTACACAAAATGACCGTCAATTTCAGCAGCAGCGGACTGAAAGTGTCGCTTAACAAGAGGGGTCGCTCCGCTGTTGTTGTTGCCCTGACTGACAGAATAAGAAGAAGCAGCTATTTTTAAACATGCACGCAATTGCATACAAAGTTAATGGAAAGACGCCATTAGACACAAATTTTCCCCTCTAGGGGTGGCAGTAACTGATGAAAAGACTCTTCATTATAAAAAAAAAAAAAAAGATGAACTAAATCTGGTTCATAAGGACAGAAAAAGAAGAAGAAAGAAAAAAAAGAAAGTGGAGGAAAATGAGTTTTGATTTTAGTCACAGGTGAATAAACACAAACGGTGCTGTGGTTAAACTTGAGTAATAAAAATGTAATTAAAAGTGAGTGAGAAGAGATTTTTTACACAAACAAGAGACACCCTGACCTGCTACTTTTACCGGAAATGCCTGAATGTCCCAGGTCCCCTGAACTACTCACTGTGATTTGGTTCACTGAGACTGAGACTTCAGAGCCTCAAAAACAGCCACAAAAACTTAAATCAACACCTCACCAACAACCAATATTTTCACTGTAAATACATTTGGGATAGTTGTTTATAAATTATACATTAATTAATAGAGGAGTAGTGAGAAAAGGGCAGGATTTTTTAAGTATATACCTTTTCCTTCTCCTTTTCAAACACTGCTTTTCTTGTTTTTTTGTGTTTCTTGAGTTTTTTTCTTGTGTTTGTCTTCTTTATCGGTTTTTATTCTCATGTTTGAAATAAATAAATTCCACCTCAACGACCTTAACAAACCTCAAAACATTAAAAACTTCACATTGGTATCATATGTTGCTAAATTATCTTAAATCTTTCATTTATTTCCCCTTTGTCTCAAGAAATTGCCTTGAAAACCAGTGTAAAATGAAGCCTGATGTGCAAACGTTTTCTTATTTTTCTTTTCGTTCTCACACAAAGCAATAAGAGGAAAATCCTAAGCGTGATTCATGAAACTCTCTCTTAACTGCCTGAACTTGTTGTAAGTCGCTTGTTTCCGCCTGATGAACGCCACCTGTTTAAGAGATCGTTAATGTAATCTACGCCACCTTAAAACTTCCATACAAGGCTCCACAATCTGCTACGTTTGCGGGCGAGTTACATTCACAAAAAAGTTCCCAAAGAACCAAAAAACTACTGAGCAACTTTAAGTCCTGCTTTCAGAAATCAGAAGACAAACACATAACTAATGTAGGAGCGACAGCAGGAGACCCGAAACAATCAGAAAATATGAGTCCAGCTAACATTTTATCAGCTCAGCTCTGCACAGTGACAGAAATAAAGAGGGAATGATATAAAGTTAGAAGCAAAGCGCTTTGTGATGGGAGGCTGTTAAGGGATGGGACGGTCACAGAGATATTAGAGTAAAAAACTATCTATATGTCTACAGATGATTTTATACTTTTACTAAAATATAAGATGATACTGGACAAAGAGCTTCACAGAAACACTGAGATGGACACTGACATTGAAGTTTCCTAATAACTAATAAACTAATAAAAATGTATACGTTTCTGCACCAAATTTGATCATAAAAATCATAAAATCTACAAACCCTTGAAAATAAATTGGCCGCCATGAAGACAAAAATCTGGTAAACAGAAAATGAAGCATGTTTTACTAATATATTACCTTTTTTTGTGTTAATTTCGGTCTCATATTTAAACTCATTATTATAATTTTAAAGTCAAACAAGTGTTTTTCATCCAAGTGAGAAGAAAAGCAGAGATTAATCTATTCCTCACACGTACGACGCATTTGGATTACTCGATCACTTCATTCAAACCTAAGAGAAACTTCATAAACATCCATAAATGTTCTTAAATCACTCGTACATACATTTTAAGAACAAATCTGTTTGTATGACCGCTTCTTGCAAGACGCCAATTTAAAAAAACTATTCCTACATCAGGAGGTTTCAATCTATTGTCAAGTTAAATATCAGCAAAAATGAGCAGAAAATGGAACAGCAATATCCAATAGACACTTAACTTAACGTCTGTTTGTATTTTATATTATCACGTACATCATTATGAATCAAAATGTACATGTTAAGTATATATTAACGTATATATTAACGCATACATACATCTGTAGGTTTCCCTGCACGCTAAATTGTTTCCTGTGTCATATTATAAGAGTAATGTGGGTCAGTGCTGCACCATCTCCATCTCCAACCTCGCTAATAAAGACGCTCAATAATAGGTTTTAATTGATGTAATTTTTTCGATACAATTGCATCATTTGTACAAGAAAACTGAGGACTATCACTTGTTGGCTTCACATAAAGTCTCCTACATACAGTATAAACCCTGAACACCTTAACAGTATGGTAATTTTTTAAGTATATGCCCCCATTTGGCCCTAAATGCCCTATTTTATGCTGCACTCTCATATTTTATGCAGTTTTTTAGTCTAGCTTTTTGTTTTCTTTCTCTCTTTCTATTTTTCTGTACTTTGTTTTATTCTTATTATAATTAGGTTCTTTTTTTTAAATTGTATGTTTTTATGCTTCCAATACTTACTGTTAAATGTTTGTTTTTATGTAAAGCACACCGAGTTGCCCCTGTGTATGAAAATATGCTATATAAATGGAGCTGCCTTGCCTATTTCCCACATTGTGCCTCATATTTCACTTGTTTTAATCAGTAAAATGAGCTGATGAGCCTGTGCTGTCATGTTCTGAGTTCACATCACGACCACCAATCAATAAAGGAGCCTTTAACCTTCATCCGGCTGTACGACTACCACCCTGACAGCAGGTAAACCATACAGTGAGTGAACCGTGGGCCTAATTCACCGAGACAATCTTTCTCATTCGTAACAAGGGCTTTTGGTTTGACCCAAATGCTGCTTATCATCAAAGACAATAATCCACCTGATCCCCATAGATTTCACATTCCTCGGAGTTAAACATCATGTGATAACAGTAGCCATCCTTCAGTATCCATTTAACCAACCCATAAAGACGAGCAGACCTGACTGAAACTAAACTACAAGCATTACATACCTGAAGAGATGTTATCTTCTACATTCCCAGTAATGAAAACCATTTAAATGTTTAAAAAAAAGACAAAAAAACTACTATTACTCTTCATTTTCACCTCTATACCTTCTTATTTTAACACTACTAAATATACTAAATACTAAGATAACACTAGAAATGTCATAAGACAGGAAAGAAAGGGCTTATGTTTGTTAAAACTCATATACTGTTCACAATATGACTCATAATTAAGTCTCTACACTAATTCATCAGTCATTAATAAATGTTAAGTGTATTCTAGTTATTAATCAATATTTTATGATCCAAGAGAAACATTTTTTATAGATTATAAAGACTCCAACAACATGTTTGAATGCCGATCTTTTAATTTTAGGTCAAATTTTGGATATCTGCATAAGACAAAAATGTGTATAAGCTGCACAAACAAAAAATTATGTAATTTATTCACATTAGGAAAATGTGTATACAGTGTTTTACAGCTCTCAAATGTAAAAAAATGGGTCAAATCTGACCCCTGAACAGTATGTAAGGGTTAAGAGTGACTGAAATGTGAGCAATTTCCAGCTGCTGGAAGGTGATTAAAATTCCTGTGTAAACTCAAAATGAGTCATTGAAACGTCTTATTGGAGGGACATGCCTTGGGGGTTTTTTTTGTTTGTTTTTTAAGCCATCGCATAAATCACTAGTATAAAGCCCAATTTCCACTGGGTCCGTCAGCGGCACGTTACAGCTGCGCCGCGGTCATCGGAGCTGATAGGTACCACTATAATCAATGAGAGTATTTCCACAGGGAGCGTGTCAGCAACGTCTCAGCAACGTCCCAGCAGCGGCTCTCCGCGCCGCAGCGCTATCAATCCGCAGCATTTCTATTTTTCACGGACACGTTTCTAACTCGCGACAAGCTCAACAGAGCAGATTGCACCAGACAGGAAGTCAGACACAGAATCGGCATAATAAAACTTCCGTCCCCTTTCAAAATAAAACACAATGCGCAGATCACAACCTCACATCCACATTACGTCATAACCGGTGGCCCCAGGTCAGTAGTCAATCGATCAAAGGGTCTCGTTTCACGTCCGAGAAGCAAAGAAACCAGTTGTTTCTTGTTGTTGACTTTATACACCCAGTTCGCGGGATCTCGCGGTCTGGCGATTATCGCGGGATCTCGCGGGAATACTGCTGGCTCGCAAGGCACCGCTCCGCTGCTGTAACGCTCCCGGTGTGAGTTGACGCTGGGCAGAGGACGGAGCTAAACTGTGGCGCAGCTGTAAGGTGCCGCTGACGGACCCGGTGGAAATCCAGGGTAACAGTGGTGACAAAGAGAGAGAGGGAGACAGAAAGGAAAGGAGAGATGAGTGTAGCAAGAGAGAGAGAAGAGGGGGGGGGGTCTCTTAATGAAATCAATAAGCTTTTAGTGAAGGAAAAGGTTTACTGCACTATGTTTCATGTCATCAAATCAACCTCAGTCTCCTCCTGATGACTTCATTAAAACAAAAAAAACAACAACAAAAAAGTAGAAAGGGAAGTTTAAGATAATAAAAAATGCAGGCCTTTACTTTCTCGTTTTAAGGAGTTATGATTGTGATCTTGGTTTTGAATTTAGGCCTTTCATTATTTGAAATGTTAATTAATTCTTAATGAACTCCAGGTGTGTTGTTGTTTTGCGGTTTTGTTTTATTTGTTGGTTTTCTTACATTTGTACTTTTGATTAGTTTTTGTTAACATATTGTGCACCTGGTGTGTTGCGTATGGCATTAATATATATATACATATGAATAAAAAAGGTTAAAAAAAAAAAAGGTAGAAAGGGAAGTTTTCACCTTGACTAAATTAAATGTAGGCTGTAATGTTTTGTCATCTGTGGAATTTGCTCTATTTCGAGCACAACTGCAGCTATCCGCCTTATTTAATCAAATAAACCGTACAACCTCTGTGCTGTGTCTCCTGCCTTTCAACTACAAAATGTGCTGAGTTGTAATGGCCAGACTGTGCACCCGGCAGAAATTGTGCCCCGTAAGGCAGACAGTCTGGATTTTGAAGCATGAGAGCAGGCAAGCAGGGCCAGACGAGGCGAGGCGAGGCGAGGCTAGGTAAAAATGTCGAATCACTGTGGCCACTTGATAAAGACAAGAGACATCACATCCAGCTGAGCCCTCTGCGCTGTGTCCCGCTGACAGAGGACAGGCAGACCGTGGCAGCCCGGCCACTGTCTGTGAACTATCTGAGATAACAATAACACTCTTCTTCGCTCACAGCTGTGACAGTGACCAGTAAAAACCATCCCGCCACACACACACACACACACACACACACACACACACACACACACACACACACGCACACACGCACACACACACACACACACACACACACACACACACAGAGAGAGAGAATGCTGGTCTTGTCTACAAAATACCAGTTTAATGGCATCGCTCACTGATCCACTTGAAACTCCAGTGCAAATCTATTTCTTACCTGTGCCCGTGTTAAAAAACTCTTTTTAACTTTTAAAAAAAACTGTGTAAATAAACGTTAAGTAAGGAAAATGATCTTACCCATCATCCTCTCCGTCTACGCTCTTGAGACCAGCTGATGCAGTTAAGGCACTGGCGGTGGCGGCGCTGCCCTCGGCTTCTTGACCCTGGCCAGTGTTAGATCCCGATCCGGCCTCTCCTCCAGACAGCTTGGTCATCCCCAGCAGAGCCGACTGGTGCTGGAGGAGCAGCCGCTGGGCGTCCTGCAGCTGAGTGGTGGTGAAGGTGGGCAGGCTAGCGTAGAGGGCGGTGGCCTGGGCGGCGTGAGCCAGGGCTTGGGCAGTGCTCTCTTGGGACAGGCTGATAAACGACGGCTGACTGTGGGGAACACCCTGCGGGGGCATCCGACCACTATTCCCAATGTTGTGGGCTTGCAGCTGGGCCTGGGTGTCACTTTGAGGGTTGGGGGGAGGCACACTTGTTGCAGACACTTGGCTCTGGTGGATTGTAGTGGGCATCTGGGTGCCCAGTCCTGGGTTTTGGATTTGTGTTGGGGGTGACTGTGGCTTCTGCTGCTGGCAATCCAGGTGGGCAGGGTGGCTGTGAGGCTGCTGTCCAAGACCTGTAACTCCAACATGAGAGGTGGTGGCCTGAAGTGAGGGGGGCTGCTGGGGCTGTGAGTGGAGGAGCGCCTGTGACTGTTGTGGGCCTCCCATCATCTGACATGCTCCACTAGCTGGCCCGGAGGGAACCGATCCAGCTTGGTTCATCAGAGGTTGAGAGGCCACCCCCGCCTGGGGGATACCTTGATGCTGCTGGCTGTACTCAGGTGGCCTCACCTGCACCGGGGCTCCTTGAGGGTTAGCGGGTTGCTGCTGTGGCAGAGAGGCATACCCTATCTTGTGCTGCTGCACACCAACTAGGCCCTGTGTGGAGCCTGAGGGCTGATTAGCAACTGCCTGGGCGTAGGTGAGCTGCTGCTGGGATACAGCAGAGAGGGTCTGGTGCCCTGGCATGGGTGCGGGCTGTTGAATGTTTGTGGGGGTCAAGGGGGCCACAGTAGTCTTTACATGTGAATGGGTAAAATCCTGGGGGTGCATGTGAGGTTGGGTTTGCGACACACCCATGTTTAAGCCACTCGGGAGGATTGTTTGAAAGCCCTGAGGTGGGGAAGCGTAATCCTGGGCATGCTGGGGTACTGGGGGTCCCCCAGCCTCTCCGCTGCACACACTCTCAGTATAATGGCTCAATGTACTTATCGTGCTACTCACAGAGCTACCACTTGTGCTTTCCCTCTCTGAGCCCCCAGCAAAGCTCTCAGAGACAAACTGACGCATGCTGAGAGACCCAGCTTCAGATGTAGAGGAGCTGGAAGCCGAGGCTGGAGTGTCCTTGTCGTAGAATTCAGTGCAAGTCCATCGGCCCTTCTTGAAGGGCTCAGAGCTAGAGTCCAGTTTCACCACCCTGAAGCGAGAGCTGGTGGTAGCAATTGCAGGTGCTGGAGCAGAAGTAGATGGTACAGGGGGTGTAGCCACAGCTGTGACAGGGGCACTCGCGGGCTGCAGCACAGCGGATCCAACTCTGCCCTGCATCGCACCGGAGAGTCCCACTCCTCCAGAGGCACTGGCAGCAGCAGCAACAGTAGCAGCAGCAGGGGTCGTAGTAGTCATGGTGATGTTCGAGTTGATGTTTTGTTGTTGCTGAATCATGCCGACATTCGTGGCGGCCATGAGGTTACCCCCACCTCCAACAGCACCACCTCCGCTCCCCCCACTGCTGCTTATCACATTGAGAGGAAAGCCACCGCTGCTACTGCTAGCACTCGTGCTGATTCCCCCTCTCACAGGCACGTTGGCAGAGCTCAACATATTCACATTACTAACACTGCTGGTCTGGGGATTAACTATGCTAACTGTAGTGCCCGTAGCAGAGCTGTGCATTCCTGGGACAGATCCCGGGGCCACAACCCCCACAGGCTGCGCAACGCCACTTGGAGGGGCAGCCTGGGAAACATTCTCCCCCATGTTAGAAGGCATTTTCTGGGTGACACAAGGTAAAGCTCCAGATGTGAGGGCAGATGGGTTGCTCCCAGTCCCGGAGGACAGAGAGTAGGCCTGGACATGGTTAGCATGATGAGGGTGTTGATGGTGATGGTGCACAGTCCCGTTCACCATGTTCAGAGTATGGGGGTGTGAAGGCTGGTTAGGGGAGACAGCTCCAGGGGTCTCCGCCTCATGGAAATTATTCAGCGTCTCCTCTGAGGAGCTCCTCTCGGCTCCGACAATGTCATTTGCACGGGAGAGAGACACATCCAGGATTTCAGAAGAGGACAGATCCTCCGTGTGGGACTCATCCAGGTCGTCATAACTCTCCGTGTCCTCTGCAATACTGTTGTTGGTACTCACAGATATCTGCGCAGGAGTCACACTCGTGATCTGGAAACCGCTCTTCTTTTTCATCTGAGCCCCGGCAGACTGCGCGGGCTGGGGATGTAGATTCAGGCTGTGGGGAGGAGGAGGAGGTGGTTGGTGATGGTGATGATGATGATGAAGGTGGGGACCCGGGGAGGATGAACCAGCAGGAGGTTGGCACTGAATCAACAGGGAGGGTTGATAATCATCGGCGGGGACGTGGCTGTTATTGACCACCGTGGTCGCCGGTGTTGACAGCGCCGTTCCGCCCGTGTTGCTACCCCTCCTGTGAAAGACAGCCGACATCTTTCTGACACTGCCAGAGTCTCCTGCGGGGTCCGGGTGATGCATTTCGAGAGGATCCGTGGGATAGTTGGTCTCTGACAGTGTGCAATAATAAGGGTGCAGTTTGTTAACGGCGCCGTTTTGACAAAACTACGGGCCAACAAAAAATATATATATAAATAAATAAATATTCAAAAGCCAACCAACAACAACAACAACAACAAAAAAAGAAGGAAAAAGAAAGCGTCGTGGCAGGGGTGGCTTCTCTTAAAAATATCAAGCGAAGTTGTGCCAGTATTTCCAGCCTCTCATACACGAACCGGTGATCCTCGATGATCTTCGGTGATCTCCGGTGACAGCTAGCGCGAGCCCGAACGATGTGTAACGTTAGCAACAGCGGGGCTAGCGACAGCCGGTATCCGTTTCTACGTCAATCAAACACAAACTAACATCTTGAAGGTTTTAATCATAAGTAGCTGCAGTGAACACAAAAAGGAGAATAGCTGCCAGCTGTGTGTGTGTGTTGGGGTGTGTGTGTGTGTGTGTGTGTGTGTGTGTGTGTGTGTGTGTGAGTGAGTGTGTGTGTGTGTGTGGTGTGTTGATGCTAGCTAGCTGCCAGTCTCCATCACCGGCTAGCTAAACACAGACTATACTGACTCGTTTTTAGCTCAACGGGAAGAAAAAAAACAACGAAACAAAAGCGACCTTTTCATCCAGTGCACAGCGATGTAAAAAAAAACCCGATCACGATGGCTATAAACTGCGGCGTGTATAAAAGGTTTAATCCATTCCGCTGAATCCTCGGTTTTTTTCTCTTTTTTTTCTTTTTTTAGAGGGGGGCTGGTTTTGCTGTCTCACTGGTGCTTCTCTCTGTGTATGTTGTCTCCTGCTCTGCTGCTGGGACGGGACTGACCGGAGGGGAGGGCTGCTCGGTAATATGGCGACCGCGCATGGTCTGTGCTGCTCCTGCTGCCAGACATAAAGCAGTCTGGGAGAGGAGAGGCGGGGACGAGCATGACGTCAGTGGACACGAAGTCTGACGGAAAGTGCCGAGGAGGGCGCGCCCTCTACAACCAGTAGTACACTGTTAGATAGATAGATAGATAGATAGATAGATAGATAGATAGATAGATAGATAGATAGATAGATAGATAGATAGATAGATAGATAGATAGATAGATAGATAGATAGATAGATAGATAGATAGATAGATAGATAGATAGATAGATAGATAGATAGATAGATAGATAGATAGATAGCAGGGTTGGAAAGGTTTTGGGGAAATGGAATTGGTTACAGATTACTAGTTTCCCTATTTAAAAATGTAATAAGTAATTTAAGTATTTCAATTACTTAGTCAAAGTAATGTAACTTATTACATTTGATAACTTTTTGATAACTTTTCTAATTTATATCATTTATATAATTTATATATATACACACACAGGATATGATTTACACCTCTTTAGGTTAGTGGCTGAAAGTAGGCCTAACAAAGTGCATTTACTTTGGTACTGTAGTGTATGTACAATTCTGAGGTACTTGTACTTTACTTCAGTCCTTCCATTTGATGCTACTTAATACTTCCACTCTACTACATTTCAGAGGGAAAAATTGTAATTTCTACTTTGCTATATTTATTTTACAGCTTCTGTTACTTTTCAGATGAAGATTTGACACAAGGGATAATATAACAAGCTTTTTTATACAACACATGATGAAACCAGTGGTTTCCAACTTTTTTGTCTTTTGACATCTTACAAAAAGCAGTGTGTAGTCTGGGTCACATTTGAGATGTCTTTGAGTTGTTAACAGCGCCACCAAATAGTGATTTTCCCTCTAAACTTCTCACATGGTTTCCTTTCAATAAATATTCAAATGATCCAATATTTCACCAAAAATGAAATCAAAGATTACAGAAAAGTCCAAAAATGAAAACAGATTTGTGTACCAGAACTTTCTTCTTTCCTCTCCCATTAATTATCTCATAACCCCCCAGATTTATCTGCTGACCCTTTAGAGGGGTCCGACCCCTAGGTTGTGAACCACTGGACTAAACTAGCTAACTGTATGTAAAGTAGTCGAAACTAGCTCCACCTCCAGCAGCTACAACAGTAACATGCTGCTCTAACACCGATGCTTCAGTATTAATAATCTAATCATGTCATATATAAAAATATATCAGTCAAAGGGACAAAAAAAGAACTTTTACTGCAATACTGTAAGTATAATCAGCTGCTAATACTTCTGTACTTTTCATGAAGTAGAATTGTTCATGCAGGACTCTTGCTCATAATGGGGTATTTTTACATTGCTGTATTGATATTTTTGACTTTAACAAATGATCAAGTACATTTACCAATACAGTCCCCCACAACTCCATCCTGCTGTTTCCTACACCCATAACTCCTATTTACAGTCTTTTTAGAATCAAATTCCCTCTGTGTTTCCCTTTTGAGCTGTGGTAGAAGTATAATACCAAAAATAACTCTAACATTGAAATGTATCTACTTGATTTGACCCTTTAAGTGCAGTTTTAACTGCCGAGTTACATAATAAACAGATGAATTAGCTCCATCTTGACCAAGCTGCAACAGCAATACAATAATATAACATACACAGTATGTACCCATTCTTCACAATAAATACTACTTTTTACACTTTTTTAAACTTTACTCTGTACTTGACTGATTGGATTTTTACATTGTGATGTTTCTACTTTTACATAAGTGAATGCTTCTTCCACCTCTGCCACCTTACAGTGAGAGTGCTCAGTTACACTGTACCTCAGTAGTGTTTAATTGCTGCCCAATGGAAAGCCAAATCATATAGGCCGTAAATACACAATCAGGCTCCTGTTGTGGTTTGAGCAAAACATCAACATCACAACAGTGTCACTGAAACAAAGGTAGACAGAGAGGTGCTAGATCTCTCTGCAGACACAGGTGGTAACTACACTGAAGGATTATTCTACACACAGGTACTGTTTGGGGCCTCTCTCTCCCCCCCCCCCCTCTCTCTCTCTCTCTCTCTCTCTCTCTCTCTCTCTCTCTCTCTCTCTCTCTCTCTCTCTCTCTCTCTCTCTCTCTCTCCTCTCTCTCTCTCCTCTCTCTCTCTATCTCTATCTTTGGTGTGTTTCTATGTACGATAGAGAGAGGTAGAGAGGCTGAGAGAGAATGTACACATTTGTTGGCCTGTAATGTTGCCCCACTGTGGGTCAATGAACTCCAGCATTAAAATAGTCAAGCATCTCCATTTTATGTGTTCTGGTGTTTTCTGTTCATCTCTACTCTAATAACAATTATTTTCTCTTCTCTTCCGGTATGGAAAGGTATCCAGAGAGTTCAAGTTCAGATGAAAAAAACAAAATAGTTTAGATATGTAAATAAATTCAACTAAATAGCCTCTCAGTAGCAGGAGGAATGACTGAACTCTACTGATGCTTCAGACATGAGAGACCACAATGAAAATGTACAGTAAAGTCTAAAATGTATTGCTATAGGCCTTGTTTAGGGTTTTGTAGATGCAGTATATATCCAGCAAGCTCATTAATATTTACAAATGTATAGTCATTGTTGTTTAAGGAAGTAAAAGCTCACAAGACTCATTCACATACTTATAGGTATTAGAGGAAATATGCAGGAGCTTTAATGCACCTTGAGCTCTCTATGTTGTGTCTATTAGAGCTTTGCATATTTTATGACTGTATGTACCCAAGATTTATGTCTGTAAAGATGTTTTGTTCAGTTTTACCGTCTGAGAAAAACTGTAAACCATTTGATTATCTGTGAAAGTGTTGCACAGATGAGAGTCGGGGAAGGAAATGACTGAAACAGAGAGAGAGAGGAGGAGTTGAAGTTACTAATACAGAGAGCAGCGGTTGGTGAAGGAGGCGGAGGAACGAGAAGAGAGAGAAGAGAGGGGTGGGGATGGACTGTCAGGCAAGCAGACAGGCTATATCTATCGATACAAATGATAGAGGACGAGAGACAGCAGGAGCCGAGTGCAGTGTAAGCGTCTGGTGCTGTCAGCAGCTTTAAATCACACTGGCACCCCGCAACAAAAAAACACACAGCACTATTGTGCCGCTGCCCTAACAATAATGCTCAATTTATACTCTGGACCCTGCATTCATTTTGTAAACACTCTGTTCTGTTCTGAGTGAAAGTGATAATCCACAATGTATTCATTAAAAAAATAGTTTTATGCTCGCTGAAGCTGATTAAAAGCCGTGGGATGTGTCTTGTGTTGGTAGTTTACAATTTAATTCAAGAACAACTTGGCAGTTTGGGTTGGCTGTAGCTCAAGTGGAGGAGGGCTGGTGGTTCAGTCGCCAGCTCCTCCTGTCTACATGTCCTTGAGCAACACATTGACACCCAAATCTCTCATGAATGTAAGTCACTTTGGATAAAAGTGTATGGGTATGTGGTTAGCATAGCTATGTAGATGAATACAAGAGAGTCACAAAAATTTTAATTGTATCATTACTGTCCTCACTGACTGTGGTTACAGCAGACAGTTTTTTCTTGTGAATCAAAATGAAAGTTCCCATGAAAGTTGCCAAATAAAATAATTCCAGGTTTCCTGTTTCCAAGAGATTTTTCTTTTGGAATAAGGTAGTTTATTCCAGAGGAGTTATCTTTTTCTGATTATGCCCTAATCAGATCAGTATGACATTTATTGCTCAAGTATGTCCACATATCCAAGGATCTTTGACTCTGGATGTCAGCTGTATATCTCTCAGTGTACATACATGCATGGCCAAAACAAACCTAATAAAGGGTTTCATGTAAACAACTGTTTGATTATCAAGTGATTTCTTGGTTCCTCAGCATGTTTGTTTCTACTGTATGCGGTATGATATAAGATGATATCTATCTCATTTATCATGGCTAAGTAGAGGAACAACAGAAAGCCACAAAAAGTCTAATTTTATCATTACTGTCTTTACTGATTACAGCCAATCTTTTTCTTTTATGAAAGAAAGTAACTGTGAAAGTTGCCAAATAAAACAATTCCAGGTTTCCTGTTCACAAGCTTCTCAGTCAGTATAAAGAAATGTGCCTAGACAAAAACTTAAATGTGTCTTTTACATGCATTTCCACTGAATTCAAAAGAGAATAAAGCAGTTTATTTTAAAGGAGTTTTTTTGTGATTTTGTTAGATCAGGATCAAGCAGCGGTGCAGCTGTATACTTACATGCAGGGCTAAAACAAACATACAGAAAGAAACCAACTGACATACACATATTATACGCAATCAAGATTAATAATGTAATAAAATGTTTTATGTAAACACAGCAAATGTTTGATTAACAATTATTTTCTGGGAACTACAGATCAAAGTATTATAACTGTTGTCAGCATGCAGGTTTCTATTGTATGTGTGTTACAAGATGATATCTGCCTCAGTTGCCTTGTTTAGGTTACAGTTACAATTACTGTGGCCTGCTGAAGGTCAGGTAGTTGTGAGTTGTGGATCTGTCCGAGCAGCACGGTGATGACGATGGTGAAACCAACCTAAATTCTTGAAACAACAGAGGCTTTGGTCGTAGAGTGCATTGGGCCGTGCCCAGTGATGCGGGGCAGGGTGTCTGTGCCTCTGTCTGCGGCTTGTGTCCACTGAGCCTCCCTACGCTGAATGGTGTCCAAAATAGATGCTGGCTTTATTGTTATTGGACCGCCCTCCCAGCAGAATATCACAGTGTGTGATTTACTAGATGTTTAAATACCCAGGCCAACCACATTCATTCATTCATGAGTTTGTCTTCCCACACATACTGCAGTCTACCAAAACCAGTGCAACTGTCTGACACTGTAACAAAGGAAGAAGAAACATTATGAATTATAAAAGCCAGTGTAAGATCTGTTAGAACAGACTAGACGCCTCAGTTAGAAAATCCTGCTTTATATGTTCAGTTCAACACATTTATACCTACTGGATTCCTCACAGGCAGAGCAAAAACATAAATCATATTTGTAGTTTTAACATCCAATCACAGGCTTATTTATGAATAAATTCCTCACTACAGTTTTACAAGAACACTTCAACCAAAAAGCACCATTAAAAATCCAGATATTTCAGCTATGAAAAAAGCTGTGACGTTCATTTTCTTGCTCACAAGAGGACATGTTTTTTTGAAAGTGCAACAAAATATTGATGCTACAATCAGTATTGTCATCAAGTAAGTCATACCAGCTGTTTTTCTTTCCAGGTAAATGTCAAATGGAAATCCACAGAGTCAGGAATGTATAGTCTTACACATAACCTTTCCGTGTTTGTTTTTGTCTTCAAGTTGAATGGGGGTGATGGCCCCGAGGACATGTTCTCTCCTTATGTACAACAACATATTGTACATACCTGTGACACTCAGTCCACTGCCTTGTTAATCTCTGACTGCCTCATCAGTGAAATTTGAACACCATCAAAACAAATCAATAAAGAGTTGGCACTAATGAAGTATGTTCACATCTTGAAATAGTATAGAATAGTGTCTACTTCGAATGAGGATACACAGTGAGGTTTTACTGCAGTTTAGTAGGTATTTTGTGAGGTATTTACCAGAAATGAGTGTGTACATAATAAATACATTTAAATCATTAGGCACTTAAACGTTTATTTTTTCAAAGCAAGAATTGCAAAAAAGAGGAAATATTGCCTTCAAGATTAAAATGTTTCACATAAATGGTACTTTTAATGTTAAAAAGACGCAGCGTTATAAAAAAAAGGTTGTGTATTCGTTATTGCATTAAGAGACAGCACACAGTCAACACAATGAATTAATCAAAACAGTAACCTTAGATCTGCTTGCCTGACTGATGAGTGAAAGGGAAACCTGAGTAATACTGTATTTAATAATGAAGGAGAGAATCTAAGATGGTTCAGACTTCCAGCATTAAGAGCTCATGTCCAAATCGACAGAACAAACCTTTTGTAAAAACTGGTTTAAATAACAAGACCACGTTGCCACGAGGGAAGGTGACACATTTACAAAAGGAGTTTGTGAAATTGAGGAACAGAAAAATATGTATTTGTAGGTGAATTATTTTGTGATTTATATTTAAATGAAGGTTTCTCACAGCACAATTATTTTAGTAATCTTAATGATTATGTACACAAACCTGATTTAAGTAAAAACTAAAATAAGTGAAGAATTACATTATTCAATTAAACTTTGCATGTAAGACTTTCTCAACAGTTTGTAGCCCTGTAATCTCCACTCGGGCTCATGTTGTCATGCTTTACAAGTTAGATAGAAAAAGATAAAAATAGAAATATATATGTTAGATATCTTCCACAGTGCTGAGTGCTTATGAAGTGTCTTTAAGATGTAAACACTTTCCCCACCTCCCATAAAATTATATATTCATTTAAAGAAGACCTTTGATTATAGCACCCCCATCAGGTTGACCAGTGCTAGTGTCAAATATTGAGACTTAAAATGGATCCAGTTTCAGTCTGACACACACACACACACACACACACACACACACACACACACACACACACACACACACACACACACACACACACACACACACACACAGGTGATGAGTAATCTCTAATCTCACATATGTTGAACAAAACAGCATCTGTCTACACTGTGCAGCTGGAAACAGATGGAAGATACCTCAAAGACGCAGCTTCAGTTTTTGAATGTAAACAAAATATTTGAGAGTTTTCAGGGGGAGTCTCAGTATGCCAATTAATTAATCCTGTGGAGCATTAAGGGTCCGTGAATCCTTTGGTCATTCAATTTTCTTTTCAGGAATGAGTATTGAAAAAAACCCAAAAAAGAGTGGTTATTTGATTTTCGGTTTAAAATACAAACGATTAAATTGAAATACAAGCTGTTTTTCTCCTTCCTGGTCAAAAAGGGATGAGCAGAAATGTTTAAATGGTTTGATTTTATTTTTATATTTAGATTAATAAAAAATAAAATCACTGTCAAACAGAAATTAAAAGGACCTGTTTTCTCATATTCTGAGACCGGATGTCGTCATCAAGGCAAGAGCGCAATTTATATGTATTTAGCTTTGTTAATGTTATGACACATAGTTTCACATTTTAGGCAGTACAATGTGATACAAACCAATTCAATGCTAAACTGTTTTTAAAGCTTTAAGACTCCAGCTCTGGTTGTGACCCTGTGAGAGCATGGGTCAGCTTTGAGTTATTATAATGGTGCTGTAATGATGTATCGCACTGCATTGCCTTTTTCTTCCCCTAGCTGGCCTTTGTTCGCCTCTCAAGGTTAATACCTAAAATGTAATAACAGAGAAGCATGTAAGAAATGAAGTAAAGATTACTTGCACTTAATAAAGAGCACCATTGCATTCAACAAATAAAAAATCTAAGATGTTTTCTCATAATAGTGACCTGTATATTATAAGATTAAAACAGGCCAGTTGTTTCCATTGAGACAGTATCTGAGTCGTCCTTATTTCAATGCATTAGGAGTGTTGGTATATGTTTTACTTTGGAACACAACAGGGTTAAGCAGATTTTTAGAACAAACTTCAAGATAAAAATAGCAATTATAATACTCTCCTTGATGATTTCAGTAGCTTAAATGTTAAATAAATATCACTATAATGAATCTCTTCATGGTCTAATCCAGATCTGTATCTCCAGCTGAGCTCCCGTTCTTATACCAGATAGATGCCTAAAATTGCAACTGCAGCTAATTGTCACAAGGTTACTCCCCTACAAGTAATTAGATTACTTATCATTTATCATCAACAGGTTTCATCTATTAAAAATGATGGTGTGACTGTGTCTGGGGGTGTTTTCTTGGTCCCCTCGTTAGAAACATGAGCACCAGTGTGAGGCTTGTGTGCTCTGTTTTGATGGACACTTCCATCAGGATAATGTGCCACATCACAAAGCGCTCATCATCTAAGCAGGAACGTGATGGACAGTCTGCAGATGTCAGCACAGTAAAGGACCTTTTGAATGAAGTGAAACTGGAGCACTTTAAAGATATGTACCTTTATCCACGAGTGACCTTTTCCTGAATATTAATGAATTCATACATTCAGAAGACTCAACAAGAAGGTAACCCTAGAATCAACTCGGTATAGATGACAACTTCAGACAAACATAATGAATGTTGTACATTTGTTCTGGTTGTTACTATAAATACTATTTAGCAGAGTAATGATTTATAATATGAGCTGAGATGAAGGAGATGTGGGAATTAGGAATAAGACATTGTAGTTATTTCCATGTCATCTACTTATTTCTCTTTCTCTTTACTGACAAAACCAAACTCATTATTTTGGTTTTGCAATCAAGGTGCATGAAAAGACTGGAAAAGCAGACTGAATTTTGCAATATTTTTTAATGCAATGCATATCATAAGAATGACATCCCTTAGCTGGAACATAACATTATTTGTATTCATTCAGGAAACCTCAAACTACAGGTTTTAAATTCCTTTTCTGTGAGGAAAAATTCTGTCAGATGTCATTTTCCTTTTTGGCTTCCTGCTTTAAAGTCTGTATCTGCCAAATGGGAGCTGCCATGGCAACAGCTCTTCAACTGACTGTGAGGGACTTACTGTACTGCAGAAATAATAACAAAGGTTTATACTATATTAATGCAAAAACATGCCAGGTACTGCAGAAATGATCCACTCAGTGAGATAACGACTTGATCAGGCAATCAGAATAATAGAAATGTTTTTTGTTTATGAAGATTTGATTTTGTTGATGGACACAGTCTGTGTGCTGGAATTTAATTCAAGGGTAGGTATATCACCGTGGCCTGGCCCTGAAATATACCCAGACTGTGGGCAAAAAAAAGCCTACCTCAAAGGGAGGATGACCTTGAGGGGAAAACCAAAACCCTCAGCCAGTCGGTGCCAAGTTCATTTTATCCCCGATGAAAAGGGATTTCTGAATCGTTCAAAGGGCAGAGAGCTGATGAAGGAGCTTCACAGATCTGTATAGGTCAAAAATGGATAATAAGAGGAAGTTCAGTGTCTCACACACACACACGCGCACACACACACACACACACACACACACACACACACACACACACACACACACACACACACACACACACACAATCAGACCCTGGTCATTTTAGGGGACATTACATAGACTTAACTTAACCTTAACATTATTTTTATATTTTATTTTCCTTATGGTATATGACTTTTATAATGGAAGATTTTACTTTGACTTACTCTGCCCTTGTGCCCCTCATAACATACAGAGAGCTGTGTTTGAACTTAAATCTAACTTCAACCACTGACCCAAATAACAACTTTTTCCCAATTGGGGACACAGCTTTTGTACCTATATGGGTAAGCTGTCCCCAATTAACTGGTCTCAAGGTTGAAATGTGTCCCCAAATGTAGCCTATGACAAACCACACACACACGCGTACACACACACACACACACACACACACACACACACACACACACACACACACACACACACACACACACACACACACACTTTCAACACATTCCAATGATACTGATAAACTGAAGCCAGCAGCTGGGACACTTTGGAGGCCGTGTCTCAGTGCAGATGAGGGATTTTCTCTGTGTAAAGCTTTATGTGAATGTGCTGATAGCCGGTCAGCTGACAGCAGAAACTCAGATTTCTCTGAGAGAGAAAAACTCAAAGATCCATTTGGAGCACAGGAAGTCATGTTACTCTGTAGACCAGTTCCAAAACTCCCTGCTGCCTATTGTTATCAAAAAATGCATCATAATTGTCACATCCGCCAAGGACAATACATGTACAGGATTTTTACAGGAATCGGAGTGTTCACTCTCAACTTAAGTGTGCAGGTTTTAACCCAAGCAGAAACTTAACTAGCTGTACACTGGCTCTTTTTGATCTTTGTTGAGAGCATGGGCGTCACTGCCATTATATGATGGTGGGACAAGTCCCATCCACGTTAAAATTATTAGTTAATACTTTTACCATGTTGATAATCAATCTGTCCACTCAGCGCTGTTTTCAGAGTGCTGTGTCAGGGCTTTATTATCAAACCCACTCTGCTTGCTTGAGTGAGTTTGAGACATTTCGGAGAGACATTTTCACTACTACCTTACACCTGGGCAGACACTCATATTCTCACATATAGCATACACACCATGGATTTGTTTTGTTATGCCGCCAACTGAATCTTCAGCAGTGTTTCCCCCTCTGGCCTCACCCGCAAGTTCCTGCTTGGCCCATACACTTTACATTGTGATGACATCACTGGTTTTAAAATCACTTTTCCTGGTTTGATGAAAGATTTATACATATAACACCGCCACAGATCAAAAAGTCATAATAGAAAGAGTCATAATCGACCTTGCCCTGCTGTTGGGTGTCCTGTCTCACACATATACACACAAGTGTTCGTTGATGATGCTCAGATGTCAGGTAGCTGAGTTAAGGTGGGTTACACACTCTCACAACAAAATGTTTTAGGAAATCTTCACCGGAAAATAAGCTTGGTATTTAACTAAATGTTCATACTTTGTTCACCTGTTGCTCATAGTCCCGACACTGACTGAGAGCAGCTTCATTGTTCACTTAAGTGTTACGATAGCAATATAGAGTTGAGTTCTCTGTTAGCTGATTGGTTACAGTGCACGTTCTAGAATTATAATGTAGCTGATTGGTTACAGTGCATATTCTAGAATTGTAATGTAGCTGATTGGCTACAGTGCATGTAGAATTATAATATAGCTGGTTCGAACTTGGTATTTGATCTTTAGTGTTCCTGTTTTCTGTTGGCCTGTCAGCAAGAACATAATCTTAAAAAGGAAGCATAAGTGCCTAGTTTTTATTTGATTGTTACTGTGGAATAAACTGGTCTATCTTTTGGCTGACAGTCTCTTGGTTTGATATCAATTACTCCCCCAGACAACATGGACTTAAGGAGGTTTTTTTTCTTTTTTCTTTTTTCTTCTTCAAATAACCTTACTTTCAGTTAACTAAAAGCTAAATCCCTTATGGACAGGGGCTCTCCATTTTGACAAATAATTGACTGATACTCTCCACTTTACCCATTGATTAGATATCATTAAAAAAATAAATTGCAATTACATGCAAGCATAAAGAGAACCTCAAATTTAAATAAACAATGATTGGTTATTACTAGTAGATATGGCTCAATTTCTGTACTTTCAGATTTTCAGTATCCTCAGATGTGTGATATGATGCCAAACACTTCCTCTAGATGTAATTACAAAATGTACCCATTATTTGTCTTGTGCTAATATAGCCATATCAAAGTATTATAACCAGAATACAGGAAAAGGCATCCTCTTTGTTAAAAAATATCCTTGGGAAAAATCCTCAGACACCCCCCATGTAATGTTGTCCCACCCGCATGCCAACGCCCATGGTTAAGAGTCTTAAACCTGCACAAATGACAGCCTCCAAGTTGTTTTAGCTGTTTTTATCGCCTTGCTGTTTAGTAGGGTGTTAAACAGGATGGTGCAGGAGGACAGACCATGAGGTCATTACAGGTTTAACACCATCGGAGCATGAATTAATGTTCTCAGGAAATTTCATGACCTTCTTTCTATTAGACCATTATGTGTTGCATGTAAAACAGACATTTTGGCCTGATGGTGATGCTGTTAGATTTGGAAAGGAAAGAGATCAACTTCTGGGGAGCATTTAAGTGCTTTTTACATTTCACGGCAATTTATCCACTAGTTCTGGTATTTCTTTTGTTAAGATTTAAATTTAATGTAACTCAGATGATGGCACCAGAGGAAAGGTCAGTGTGTCTGAAAAGAAGTGGGATTAATTTGTTTGGTGCCTTAAACTGCTTCAACTATAGGATGGCTCCTTTGTCATTTGAGTAAAAAATGACTTGTGCAACCTGCAGAGATAATCAACCATGGCATTAAAGATGTGTGTGCAGGACTGCAACTTCTGTGTCCCATGTTTAATTTTCATGTGTACATCACCTCACAGGAAACACATCATACAGACAAGAAAAGCTACTGATACTTTGCAGTGTGTAGAAATTGTAATCTTTATATGCTGTTGTTTCATTCATTCATGTATCCATTCATTCATTCACAATAACAGCTTCATGTCCAGTTCTAATAGCCATCCACAAGGTGGCAATACATTCATATATCAGCTGGAGAGTTAAAGGGCTTCAAAATGTTCTTTCCTTTACAAACAGCTCTTCACTCAGACAGTGGTTTAGTCAAAGCAGCAGGATTCACTGAGCCAGTAAAAATATAAGCTTTTGCCCATTGCAGTATTATATTTATATAAACCAAATATTTCAGGAGGATGACATCCACATCCCAACCTCAAAAACATCACATTGGTTTGTAATGTTGTGTGTTCTTTCAGGGTTTGAGCAGAGTGGCCAGGCCAGCTTATTTATAGTACAGGAGATGTAACTTTCTGAGGTAGTGAAACTTCACTTGATCCCTATTTTCTGAGATGTTATACTTTTATTGTACTTATTTCTAATAAGTATGGTGAGTGGTTACTTCATAGATCCAGATGTTTCCTCCAAATCAAACAATAAGCTGATAGAAACGTGTTTATCCAGCAGTATAAACAGTCAGACCCAGCACTAAATGGACTCACTACAGCAACAAAATACTGCTTACATGTTAAAGTATCAAGTTTTTTGATACTCTCTTCTCGTCAATACTTGTTTACCAGGACTTGTTTACTTGGAAGATTTACGTCATCTGACCACTTAAATAAGTAAATGAGACACAAACACATTCATCTCTGTCAAAGAGGTACGGTACTGCAATAATAAAGTAATCCATCATATGTGTTTCAATGTTTATTCAAGCAGAAAAATAACAGATTTTCATTGTTATTCAGGAAGCATTTTAACTGACTAGCAGACTGCAGTCTTAGTTTCATGATTGTACATCAAACTGTGTCGAGATGATGAGAATGAATGATTTAATGGTAAATGACTCAGATTAGCTCAAATAATAACATTAAATCTTGATTTTCTTTATCTTACAAAAACGTTAATCAGTTGTGTTGACTACAGATAGTACACAATATATATTTACTTCCACTGAACTTTAAGTATGGGGGAACAATGTGTGTGTTTATATACTCATTATTGTCCTAAATATTTGATAATTACAGATGCAGTGCGGTTTGCAAATTCACTAATTACATTTCAGTCACAATCTAATAATTCATGCTAACAAGTTTGAAAGCTAATCTAGATTTACTAAATACATGATTTGTTTGGTGAGATAATGAGTGCAGAGCTGAGCTGGATCACGTCTCCATACGATTCATAACAACAGCAACTTCAAGTCACAGTGAAACGGCTTCAGACTCTTCAGACATCATTTGTTAACATCAAAGCTGCAGAATTTATTAGCAGATTAAGTAAAGTGGGTGAATGATGTAAACAAAAAAATATAAGTGTGTAAAGAATTGTACCTGTGTAAGTGTGACCTTTTAGTGGAGGAAGAAACCTGTCAGTGTTGAGTGTGAAGCCTCTTGGTTTTCTTTAATATTTTTTTTTTTGATACAGGTCAGTAGGTCGATAGTTGTGATTATGATCAACTTGCTCCCAAAGTCAGAGGATCAAAACTCAAACACACAATGAAATTCAATGTTATCATCAGACATTTTTAAGCTGTTTCACACAGTAAATCTTTACGCTCTGACTGGAAACCTCATTCAACATGAGTTGTGTTCAAAACTGACTCGACAGACACCTGATGGTATTTTACAGATCCATCATAGCATCAGTCATCACCTTCTCACCCATCTGTAAATGTGGGAATTCAAAATGTAGAAAACAGGAATCAGCTCTGAAACATTGTCAGGGCAGCGAGTAAAATCATTGGTGAACAGCAGCCTCCTCTGTTTATTACATGACATTTAAAACAGATAAATAAGGCAGATAAACTCAATCCACGCTATCAAATCCAGACCATCCTCTCCGGAAAGAATTTGGCCCTCTGGTCCGAGATGCAAGCTTTCAAAAACTCAACCCAACAGGTTCAGGTTTTCATTTATCTTCTGTGCAAAAGTGCTCTTAATTATAATACATTATACTCTGCCTCTTGATTCCTCACACAGCTGTTTTACTGGCTTGTGACATACCTCCTTATTGTCTGAATTGCATGTAGAGCTTTAAATGTCTTATTTTCTTCGTGTGGTTTTATTGTGTTCATGTTTTTGACTGATGCAGACAGTACGGAAGATTATAGGGATAAAATATCATATGTCCGGTCTACTTATACCCTCAAGCAAGTCAATAGGATCGTAACTGACTCATCCCGTGTTCTTCATGCTGAGTAACAGCTACTAACCTCTGGTAGGAGGTTCAGAGTCTTTTGTAGCAGACTTAATAGATTAATTTAATTATATTTATCCCAGTGTTAATACACCTTGTAAATAGTAGTAGATAAGGCCAGGATTAGCACTGTACTTTTAGAACCTTGGTATATTATTTATTAACACCTCTGTATATTTTCTGTATGTGAAATGGGGTTTTAGAAATGTGCTTGTTATTTAATAACTCATCTGTATTTTTTCCCATATATGAAATTTTGTCTTTTTATGGCTGCAGCCTGGGTGAAGAACCCAAGAGTTTAAGAGATTTATACTGCCTTGGTTTAAAAAGTATTTCTTCTTGTGGGACATCAGTGAAGAAATGATCACACAGCTGATGAGTAGCCGTAAAGGTTTATTTGACTGGTGGTGATGGACACTCAGAGGACAAATGCTGCCCTCTTGTGGAGATAAAACATGATGAAACATAAATGAAGTGTTGAATCCATCATAACTGCCACTTTTTCAGGCTCTGCAGGTCTTTTTGAACATGTGAGTGAAGAAACAGGTGCTGCTACGCATTACATACTTTTTATACTGTGCATTTGCATATTTCTTGTCAATATGTGTTAATTATGTCGTGCCCTCCACTTCTGCCTCCTACAGTATCTTGCAGTCTCTGTCTGTCTGTCTGTCTGTCTGTCTGTCTGTCTGTCTGTCTGTCTGTCTGTCTGTCTGTCTGTCTGTCTGTCTGTCTGTCTGTCTGTCTGTCTGTCTGTCTGTCTGTCTGTCTGTCTGTCTGTCTGTCTGTCTGTCTGTCTGTCTGTCCCCCCCCGGTGTCCAGGAGTCAGGCCACCAGCTGCCATCAATCATCATTAGTCCGGCATATTTATAGGCCGACCTGGTTCTGCCTACACCTCATTGCTGGATCGTAGACTCTGGTAACACAGTCAGTCATGTCTCTAGTCCTTTTTGAATCCTGGTTGCTTGATAGCTACATTTAGTTTAGTCCTGTTTCTCTGTGTTTGCAGTTTTGCCTCCGCCTGACTCCAGCCCTCCTGTCTCCTTAGTCTTCCCCATCGACTCAGTACTTCTCCCCCCTCTGCCTGGCTTCCCTCAGCATTCCCTGTGCCCTGCTTGGTCCAGCTTCACGCCACAGTCTCAATCCTAGGTTCCAGCTCTTGCCCCAGTCTCCCAGCTAGCTCCCTGCAATAAAACCTCTCTCAAAACCAGTCACAGCCTCCTGTTTAGAGTTCTGTGCTTGGGTTCACTCGCCTAGCCACTTAACACTTCATTTTAAAATCAACAATGTGAAGAGGCAACAGGTCTCTTCTCTCTTCACACAACAAAAAAATAAATTCAAACAAAATAACTCAGTATAATTAAATAACAGTCATTTGATTAAAGTATTTCCACCTTTCTTTCACTGATCAGGATTTCTCTTTTGCCATCAGTTTCAGTCATCTTCTGTCATCTTTTTTTTTATTTTTTTGCTTTCAATTCATTATTGTTCACTTTTAATGTAATCTTTGATTCTTGGGCAATTTTGTTCAATTATTATGACACATTTAATCTCATAGACCACTTTTTCTGTATTTTGTGGCAGTTGTATTTTTCTTTGCATAAATACTTTTGTTTTCTCTTACCTTCTGTTTTTTGATTGTAACACAGCACAGCACAAAGACAAACTACTTGTATGTGCAAACTTATTGGTAATAAATCTAATTCTGATTCAGATTAGGACTGTTGGCGGTATTGTTGGGAAAGACTGCAGGTTTTCTGTTGATCCACTTGGTGATGCTGCCAGTCTCTGTTAAAAATGAAAGGAGGGGACAAAAGTTTAAATGCAAATAATACAAATAAATAGAATCAATAATTCTTAATAACATTCATGAATTAAAGAAAACAGACATAAGAAAACAAGCAACATGTATTTTAATACTACTTCCTAAATATTTGTGTATTGTTGTGACATTTTCTTATTGATTAAGGTTAAGATTATTTTAAAGTTTCAAGAAACTGTTTATGCTACAGTTCAGTAAATCGTAAAAGTAATTTGACTTGTTGATTTGTTGCCTCAGTCGTAGTCCACTCCTTTGTTACCTACAGTATTTGCTCTGACCTCTTCTTGGGTATTTAATCTTTTAAGGATGTTTAGTGCTGCTGAGCTGATTTCTGATTATATATGAACATTTCAAGAGGACATTTTATCCATAATTACAGTTCAGTATTTAATCTTTCAATAAAAATCTAAGAAATATGAGGAAAATTGAAACTTAAAGGCCAGTGATTAGAAAAGGGAATCATTAGCAGGCCTCCACTGAGTGGGATGGCAGGTAGTTGGGTGGTTTGGTGATGAAAAGAACTTAAAGCCACTTTCATGAACGTGTTATGCATTCATTACCATAACTGATCCTGGACTTTAGTAGCCTAATCAGGCTGAATTGCTTTTTCGTTCCACTTCACTGAACGAGATGAACTGTGGGCGATGATTCAGAGGTCTGAAACCAGGCTCAGAGGTTAGTGGATGAAAGTGATGGAAAGTAACGAAGTACATTTTACTCTGGTACTGTAGTGTATGTACAATTTTGAGGCTTTACTTGAGTATTTCCATTTAATGCTACTTTAAACTTCCACTCCAATTTCAGAGGGAAATATTGTATTCTACTCCACTTCATTTATTTGACAGCATTAGTTACAGATGAAGATTATATAAGATAATATTCAGATAATATAACTATAAATATAACATAACTATAAATATAACATATTATTAAAAATGAAACCAGTGGTTTCCAACTTTTTTGGCTTTTGACATCTTAAAAAAAGCAGTGTGTAGTCGGGGTCACATTTCAGATCTCTATGAGTTGTTAACAGCTCCATCAAATAGTGATTTTTCCCTCTAAACTTCTCACATGGTTTCATTTCAATGAATGTTCAAATGATCCAATATTTCACCTAAAATCAAAGATTAGAAAAAAAAACCCTGTGTATTTGAACTTTGTTTTTTCTTCTTTCCTCTCCTGATAATCATCTCACAACCACCATCACTTACACTATCTGGTGACCCTCTGGAGGGGCCCCACCCCAAGGTTGGGAACCATTGGACTAAACTAGTTAACTGTATATAAAGTAGTTGAAACTAGTTCCACCTCCAGCAGCTACAACAGTAACATGCTGCTCTAACACTAATAATCTAATGAGGTCATACATAATAATATATCAGTTGGAGATGAAATTAGTACTTTTACTTTAATTTGCTAAGTGCATTTTGCTGCTAATACTTCTTTTATTTTACTTAAGTAGGATTGTTCATGCAGTAAAGGATCTAAATCATTTTGTTGTTGCAGTATCACATTAGTCCTTTTTAATCCAAATTATAATACAGGTATTTTGTCAGGGATCAGCAGCGGTTACAGGTTGAGACATAATAACATGATTAATTTGCAGGTCATGGCTGGATGTACCTGTGAGGGTGCCTCAGGATAAAAGTGCACAGCTGGTCGCTCATTAACATCCCATTCCTCCCCCGTCTTTGCATTGTGTTCTGGACTTCCCTGCTGGAATAATACATCCCCTAGTTTTCTGTGTCATTACTCCACTTAACACAGGCTAATTTAACTGTACACACCATATAGGCACAATAGCTGAGTCTTAAAATAGATTTTGACAAGAAGATCTACCTCAGGGCCTTAATCGTTATTATATAACGTCACAATTAACACTTACATATTCTTCATATTCTGAGGCTTCACAGTATCACCTCAGAATTCATCTCTATACCAAATTTCCGAACGATAAATCTATTTTTCATTTATAAATACTGCGTCAGTCATTAATAAATTGGGTGATTGATGACTGATCAAGTTTACAGAGAGCAAAGATTGCATTTGTTAGGTTATATTTTCATTTTGTTTTGTAATTTATTATGTAATGCATGAGAATTAGAACATGGCAGCCATCATAGTTTCAATGACATTTATTGAATATGAAGAATGCAACATTTTTGAGTGGTGATTTTTGAATACATATGGGTCAAATTTAACTCTGAACATCCTCTGTGTGGAAGAAGAAGAAGAAGAAGAAGAAGAAGAAGAAGAAGAAGAAGAAGAAGAAGAAGAAGAAGAAGAAGAAGAAGAAGAAGAATATTGTCTGGTCCACACAAAAATGAATAAAATTAAAACTGCAAGCAGTGTCGAAGGGCCCTCGCACCCCCCAGTTTTCCCCCCAACTGTAACGCGTGCCGTACGTGCACGTTGGTGCGTGCGGCAGTGGCAGGGCTGTCAAAACTGCAAGCAGTGTCGAAGGGCCCTCGCACCCCCCAGTTTTCCCCCCAACTGTAACGCGCGCCGTACGTGCACGTTGGTGCGTGCGGCAGTGGCAGGGCTGTCAAAACTGGCATGTAGATGTCTTTGCTCCTGTGCCTTAATTGAACATCGTGTGATGCGGTTAATGTCTCCACTAGATGGCAAACTAAGACCACAAATTAGTCTGGGTGACTTCTCAGCACAAAGGAATGTGGGTGAAGGGCCAAAAAATCATCAAGATTGAGCATTTTTACCTGGATGGCCGACTTCCTGTTGGACTTATGGTATGGGTCCAAGAGGCTTTTTTGTGCGTCTGGACATAATATACAAGCGTTGTCGATTTCATTTTTCTATGTCAATGTAGAAGGCGGGGCTTAAACTTTGAAATCTTCCAGGGGGCGCTGTGGAGTCATCTTCTCTCTTAAAAATCCCAAACTTTGTCAGTAGTCAATCTGTGTGACTGTTGAAGTATGTGTACAATTTGGTGAGTGTAGGAGTTTGGTAAAATGTACAAAATGGAGGCATTAGGGGGGCGCTATTGAGCTGTTGTGCCACGCCCAGGGGCAATTATGGTCTCAAATGAAAGTGCTCCTGAGTGTGAACCTATGTGGGCAATTTGGTGATTCTGTGAAGACGGGAAAGTTGTCTAAACTATGTGGGAAAAACGGAAAATTGACGCAGGAAATGCACAATAACTCACTTCCTGTTAGAGTGAAAATTTTGAAAAAAAATAATTTGGGGGTTTACCCATGAGTGCTATGAGTCCTGTAAATTTCACTAAGATCAGACAAAGTTTGTGGTCACATGACCTGCTGTTAGGGGGCGCTATGGAGACCCCTTGCCACACCCACCCCCAATGATGTTGAAATTGAAACGGCGTCACCAAGTGTGACATTTCACGCGCTGCATGTATAAACATCCGACAATGTATGGAGGAGTTATAAGGAGTTGTTTGTTTATACAAACAAACGACTGCCACGCCCACCTGGTATAACGTAGGTAAAATCTGTCGTAAAGTTTACATCATCAAGGTCTGAGGATGATACAGTTCGAATCTGAAGTCTCTGGAGTCAAAACTGTAGGAAGTGTTTTTTAAAGTACGAGGCCTGAAAATGGGGATAATGGCGGAAAAAATGCACCTGTGATCTCACATGGCCGACTTCCTGTTGGAGTTACGGTATGGGTCCAAGAGGCTTTTTTGTGCGTCTGGTCATGATATATATGAATCCTAAATTTCACTCATGTACGTGTATGTAGAAGGCGGGGCTTCAACTTTTAATGTTCTAGGGGGCGCTGTAGAGTCATCTTGGCACTGAAAAGGTTGCGCTTACACCAAAAAATAATATTCGTGAGTCTTGACGAGTGTGTCCAATTTGGTGAGTTTTAGAGTTTGTCAGTACATACTAAGTGGGAAAAGGCATTAGGGGGCGCTACTGAGCTGTTGGGGCAAAATGTTGGGCAAATGTGGTATCAGATGAAAGAATTCATGATTTTAAACCTACATGGCAGGTTTCATGATTCTGTGAACATCGTAAAGTCCTCAAAGCGGTGTTCGAAAAATGAAAATCGGTGCACGCCACGCAGCGTGGTCAACTTCCTGTTTGGTAAAAAAATTCCACAAAATTAATTTCCACATGATCCGATGAGAGCTGTGACATATAGAAATTTCAAGCCGAACCGAGAGGATTTTTGTGGTCACATGACCCGACGTGTGGGGGCGCTATAGAGCCCCCTTACCACGCTTGGGTCCAATCACATTAAATAAAATCAATTTTCACCAGCTGTGACGTGTGTGCAGAATTTCATGAGTTTTCATGTATGTTCAGGCCACCAAATATGTGCTTGAAGTGGCGGCATAAGAACGTGAACGAGCACTGTTACCAGTTGTAACGCCCAGAAGACCTGGAGAAAGGAGGCAAGGTGGAAAATGAGAAACGCCTGTGGAAAGAGATTACAGGATATATAAAATGGAAGACAACAAGAACGAAGAAATAAAATATGGTATGGTCTTTTGTAACTGAGGCTGGCAGGAACTCAGTGGAATTTAATGATTGCTACAATGTTTTATCTCTCCTAATTTGGATTTTCTACTAATTTGGAAAACATCATGCTGATTACCACCTTTGAATGTTTTCTGACTTTGCAAATGTTTTTGTAACCTTACATGCCAGATGGTTGGTTACACAGAACCATCTAAAAAGTCGCCCATGGAAACTGTTTAAAAAGGTGCAGGCACTAAAAAATACTTGGCAGGTGAATTAACCATCTGTTTATCTCTGTGTTACCTTGAGGGGCAGCTGCATGCGTGACACTGATTTGATTGAACCACTGGTAGTTCGGACATAATTGTGTAACTTGAAGCCTGACAGGATGGATTTTCACGTGAGCTCATGTTGTGATCTCGCAAATCCAGCTGCCTCATACAATATGTAAGGAATGTACAAGCTAAATTTAACTATTTAAAAAATTAAGATGTATGTGTCAATATTTTTAACAAGCACCAATATCATTAAACATTTTTTCTTTAAAGATTTGTGACCAATATTGGTCCGCTGTGGGCCTTTTATACTTGTCAGTGCTCTCTCTTGGACAAATTAGGTGATGGCACTATTTTTTTTTAATTACCTAAAACATATCTTTGTACCTCAGTGCTATACATTTTGTAATATTAGGGTACCGAAATGGGTCTACCAGTAGACTACGACTCCATGTCAATTTGTGGTACCTTTTAGTTTAGTCATACCTGAGGTGTTATGGGTCTGAACTGGTTGTAGCAGTAGAGATTGAGCTCTCTGCGATCAGGGTCGAAGCTGAAGTGCAGGGCCTCCTTCCCATTGACAGCGAAGCCAAGGACGCCCAGAAAGAACATCCGCACCGAGCCGAAGAACAAGGTGTGGAACTGGCCTATCACCTTAGGAGGCCTGGGGGGTATTCCAGAAAGCGGGTTATGTGAAAACTCAGAGTAAGTTAACCCTGAGATGAGGGAAACTCCGTGTTATCCGTTCCAGAAAGAGAGGTAACTGAAACTCTGAGTCAGTCACCATGGTAACTGACTCTGTGAACATAACCTGCTCGCTGGCAGGTTTTCTGTAAGAAAACCGGAGTTTCTACCTGTCTCCTCCCACCTGCCAGACAGCAAGCTGCCAGACATGGGTTGTCCGTTTCTTCGCAATCCGATAGATATCGAGGCAGAATTATTTTCGCAATGCCTTATGTCGGGAGATGTATTCAGGGCTCAATTGGATGTGCTTTCATTCCGAGATGAATATCTGTTAGAACGGTATCACTGTTCATTACACTCAATCATTTCTTAACATTCGCCGGCCATATCTGCCTTCTTGTTAATCTAATTTTTAGGAAGTATTTTATGTAATATTCATGTAGGGCCTACACATCGTCACATGTTAGTCTTATAATCAATGACTCCAATATGTATTATATGTAAAATTGTGTTAAATAAAAGTGTTAAAATAGTGTAAAATGTTAATCTACTAAGCAGGATATTAAATGAGAGGACATATGTGTTAAGCAGCTTTCTGTTTGAGGTTTAAATTACTACATGTTGAAGTAGCCACTGAATTAATATTTACTTTGTTTAATACCCTACGTCAACTATGAATAAAATCAAAGCGAGGTACAATCATAGCCCAGCAAAATGTGCCTTACTTTTCTGAATTATGTTTTTTTTTTTTTTTTTTAGCTGCTTCCAAATACATTACACCACTTTTTCACCTGTATGCTACAATTTTAAGTGAGGTAAGTTAAGTCAGTGGAGTGGTGCATTAAAACTGAAGCATTGACTCGGGCAGCAATTTTCTCCCATGCCGCTTCTCTCTCCTTAGCGTGTTACCTTTTGTGAAATATATGATCATATTCGCCACAGGCCTGCAGGGGAGCTCCAGTTACAGTGAGGTGACGTAACTCGAGCTTTTTTTCTCAGTAGTTGCCATGGTGAATCAAGGTATCGGGGCTCCATTGATGATGGCTTTGTATAGTGGTCGCGCAAGCGCCAAACTCAAGGTAAACATACTCAGAGTTGATTTACCTAATTCAGATCAGCTGTTCTGGAACCGGATTCTCAGAGTTTCCCATCTCAGAGTAAGTCAACTCAGAGTTCTGGGTTAGACTCAGAGTTTGTTGAACCTCCTACCTGGAATACCCCCCTGAGCTGCAATACACACACACACACACACACACACACACACACACACACACACACACACACACACACACACACACACACACACACACACGCACACACACACACACACACACACACACGCGCGCGCACACACACACACACACACACACACACACACACACACACACACACACACACACACACACACACACACACACATGCATAGTGAAAAATTAAACATTGCAACACACATGCACATCAATGTGTGCATGGAAACAGCGGCCACGCTTGCGTCCAATCACATTGAATTATATACATTTTCACCAGATGTGACGTGTGTGCAGAATTTCATGAGTTTTCATGTATGTTCAGGCCGCCAAAAATGCGATTCATTTGGCGGCACTTGAATAATAATAAGAATCTTGGCAAAAGCAATAGGTCCCTCACTGACTTGTCAGTGCTCGGGCCCTAATAATTCTGGCAAAAGCAATAGGTCCCTCACTGACTTGTCAGTGCTCGGGCCCTAATTAACTGCACTGTTTCAGACATTACAAATATTTTATTTGGACACTTAGATATTTGTGAACCTGTTCAAATATTTTCTTGTTTGTGTCGTGTATCAGTTTTGTTGTTCTGAGTTTTATTTTTGAAAGCCGTAACAGGAAGTTTTAACAGGAAGTAATTGCTTAATTGAAAACTCCTGTCTTAGCTAAGGTGTGAAAACCTTCCAGTCTTGTTTACCTGGCTCAGTGTCTCTGTGCCGCTCTGACAGCTTTTTCTGCAACATATCAGAGAAAATGGACGTTAATCTAACTGGAGTCAAACAAAGCAAAGGCGTGTGGCTCGTAAAGGTTTGTTTACCTCCAGATGATCAAATTAATCAATTACTTTTCAGAGCGGTCTCCCCTGTGCTTAACCAGACTTCATTCACATTTTGTCTTGTTTATTAGTTAAGCAGCTTAATCATGGTCTAAATTAAAAAAGTGAATCAAAATGTTAAAAGTTCAAGTTAGAAGCTGATTTGACCCCATTTGTTGAGTGTAATCTGAATTTGTCTCTTTATTGATGTTACTGGCTCTCTTAATAAACCACTTGAATTGAATATCTCTCATCAGGTTCCCAAGTATTTAGCTCAACAATGGGACAAAGCCACAGAAAAGGGAGAAGTAGGGAAGATCACCATTGGAAAGTAGGTACCTCATCCTGGAAATGTCCTTTAATATATATGTTTATATGCTTCTATCTCCATTTGATTGTCAGTATCAGTGATGCACACTTTTTAAAAACTCTTTATTCATCTTCTCATCCACCTTACAGGAAGCATGGCAAAACAGAGGTGAGATGACTATTAGAGCTGCAAAGATCAGTCGAAAATAAAGTGGAAAATGAATAGCTAGCCATTCTGAAAATTGATGAATCTGTTGTTCTCACCTCTTCAATTTCAATAGTTTCTGTTTTTTTAGTCCTTTCATCACAATAAATTGAATACATTTGGGTATCAGTCTGTTGGTCAGGTTGCATGTAGGGTTTTGGGAAACAGTCATCAACATTTTTCACCTTTTTTTCCCCTGATATTTTGCAGCCCAGGTGATGGCTTTTTATAATGCACATTGATCTTTTAGGCCTCTTCCACTAACTTGTTTCTTTGTAAACATTTTTCTTGAATTCATCAAGTAGCTTTGATGGTTTTCCGTACTGCACATGTTGAAAATGTTTAGTATCATAACAGAGGTCATATTTATTGGTTTGACATATTTTTCTGCCTTTTTTTTCTTTGTTGTGTATTATCAATGTCTGCATCTGCACTGCCACAAGTGTTCATCTTGTCATATTTGACCTTACCTGAAGAATCAAAGTAGTTGTTTCCGTTGAATGACCGCTCACCTTGACTCCGGCTCTGTTTCCCAGGTACATTTCAGTCTGAGTGAGGAGCTGGCTGCTGTGGGGGAGAAGGATGCATCGCTGAAGGTGCCAAGGGATCATCCCTTCACCATGCACGCAGTGGGCGGACAGACCTTAGCTGTCTTCAGCCAGCGCGACAAAGGTCAGTCTCCAACTCAGCTCGTCTTTTGTGCCGGTTGCTGTCATCTGAAATACATGTTTAATGGGTGGCCGGAGGGTTCAAACTGAAATAGATCTGACAGTGAATGTGAGTCCTGTGAGTGTGCACAGAGCAGAGTGTTGTTTTATAAGCTTGACAAAATTCTGTGTCCAAGATCTGAGACTCTTTATACAGAGTACAGATCAGGTGGTCTGAAAATGTGGTAAACAAGTTAAGCCAATAAATAACTAAGGCTTCACACAAAATCGGTTTTAAAGATGAATAAGAAAACATTGTTTGCATATGCATTGATTCAGCGTGTGGATGCTGCAGATTCTCAGATAAAATAAAACAGTTTGAATCTATTTTAGGATCAAAACAGAATTTAGAGTTTGGATGAATTTCTTTGCATTATTTTACATATTAAAGGGACGTATTAGGCACATTTCCAGGTCAGTATTTTTTTTTTCTTGGGCTTTATTGGAATAACTTTGCATGATTTACAATTCAAAGGACTCTTTATTTATCTTATACTGGGTCTTTATGCAGCCTCTCAAGTCAGCCTCTGTCTGAAACAGGTTGTTTTAGCTCCTGTCTCTTAAAGGCCCACCTCCTCGTGACCCCACTCTGTTGTGATTGGTTGTCTCCTAAAAGCTGTCCCTCAGCAGACTTCAGAGGCTACATAAGCAAACAGAAGTAGTAGGATTTCACTTCTTTTTCCCATTCTTTACTCAGAATATTAACTTCTCAAACATCTGAACATTTTAAAGCCTGAATCTGATCCAAAATATCTGAGTGGACCATATAAAGAACTCGTCAGCAACAAAGGTTATGAAACAGACGGCCGTTTGTGGGCACGTGCAAACAATCTGACGTCATCATAGGAGGAAGTGAGTAACTTTGAGTGTTGAGAGCAGGTTGAAATCCTGGATATTGACTTCAAGGCAACATTTTTACACATTCACTTCAAGTTTTGGAAGCTTTGACCAAGTTCAACACAAACATCAGACATCAACAGTATGTAACTGAAAATCACAAAAACCCTTTTTAATGTCCCTTTATAAGTATTATTACCTTTTTTAGAAAAAATAATTTTATGTTACTTTCTCTGATTGAGTTTCTCAAACTAGCAAAAACAGTTCCACAAAGTCTTGTTTAGAGTTTTCTGGAGCCTGCAGATAAAAATGTATTGATTAAACTTCATCAAGAGACAAATCATGGAGTTTTTTTTTTTAATTTTTATTACAAAAACGTTCAAATTCTCTGATTCCAGCTTCTTAAATGTGAGTATTTTCTGTTTTATTTGGTCCTTTGACAGTAAACTTAAAATATTTGGTTTGTGGATTGTGATTGATATTTTTCACAATTTTCTGACATTTTATCAAACAACTAATCGTTCAGTTCACATCAGGCATGAACAAAGCAGATTAAGCAAGAGGAGACTGAAATAGTATGTGTTTGTCTTTCATTGAAAATGGGACAATAGAGTCAGAGATGAGAACCTGCTGATAAAGTGGATGAGTGTGGATGAATAGAGATAGGGACAGAGTGGATGAATTACGTCACTGAATGATGTCATCAGCACAAAAAATAGGGACTAAGTAGACATTTCCGGCATGTTTTCAATTAAAACCTGTGAGAAATGTGATGATTTAACTGCTTTTGTGTTGTTTGTCAGTGGTGCATTTGGGTCACAGTGACTGTAGACTTTTTCCCCCCTCTCTCTTAATTATTTTAAGCATCGATTTGGCTGCTGTGTTTGACATGAAGGGGCTGCTGGAGCCAAGCCATAATGCCTATTGATGCCAAAGGATTTAGACATATTTCCGCAAGGGTTCTCATGTGTTTGACGCCATTTCCATTGAGTTCACTCTGATTGGAGACATTTTGTTATATCCAACTGTTTCTCGTTCAGATCTTAAATACAGAGCTCCAACGATACATTGTTCAACAATAAATAAATCAGCTGTTTTGAATATTGAATAATTTTAATCAGTTTTTAAAGGACCAAGTTCCAAACATGTGCTGGTTGCAGATTCTCAGTTGTACGGACTTAAAGTGTCTGCATGATAGAAAACTAAATATCTTTGGATTTTGGTTATTGGGCAGACAAAACAAGACATTTGAGGGAGTCACCTTGGACTCTAAGAAGTTATTATGAGCTTTTTATACTGTTTTTCAACCTTTTTAAAGACAAATCCACTAATGAGAAAGAAAAATCTGCAGATTCATCAGTAGTTATTTGCAGTCATACATCAATATTTGATGCAGCCAGATGTTGAAGGGGGTCACAAAATCAAGTATGTAGCCCACTGTGCGAGTAGGCTTCAATTCAGTAGCAAATCCCGGGTATGAAACAAACTCGTTATGTGAACTTTGGAAAAGGTCCAAGAATGAAATGTCTGTCATGCATCTGTACGAGACCGTGTCACGAATCAATGAGCTCATCGATTTAAATGACGGGAAACAACCAACACAAACAGGAAAGCATTTAAATAATTTCCTCATTAAGCAGCTGAGCAGGCAGTAAAACATGGTGCAGGCAAACACAAATTAGATTGTTTCTGTAAGCAGCGGGGGAAACAGCAAGACAAACACCATAACACACTCGGTAGCAAAGGAAATACACTTGAACACTTCTGTTATTTTCACTAAAGTTGAGTGCAGTACATCTAGACTGATTACTATGGATTTAGTGGAAATTAAAAAGAGAAGTGCACCAATCAAAGCATCCATACACACGTGTGTCACCTTGTGCCTTTTATAATTGACAGATTTATCCTCCAGCGTTTTGAATCAGAGAATATTATTCAGTCCTTTTTTAAAAGTTTTGATGAAACCTTGAATCACTGTGCAGAGAGAGAAAATGTGAGAAAAGTAGATACTCTGTGTGTGTGATCTTTGTTCATAAGAGCACAGTGCACTTCTGGTGAGGAGAAAGAGCTGAATTTGGTGCAAGTCAGATTCACTAGCTCGTCTTTGTGCTGAAATACTGTGGTACTAAACTACACTATAAAATCCTTGAATTCCCCCCCCCCCAGATATTAACAGCCACATAACAAAACGAGACAGCAACAAAAAAATGTTCTTTTCTTTCTTGTAGGTTTTAAAGTAAAGGTACTTGGGTGCAAAACCTTTTTCTAGCAACACTTTTATCAGGACAATTGTTAAAATGTTTGTTAATTGTCCCTAAGCAGGGACGTATCGTGCTAACTAAAAAATTAGTTTTTGATATGTTGAACTTGGTTATTTACAGATCCAGTAGTTATGGAGCAACATTATTATTATTCATTTGGAGTTGTGTTTCTGTCCCCGTGGTCCAATATTCACTCTGCTTTAGTTGTTTTTGATCTCTACCAACTCCCGAGGGAAATATCTGGCTCTTCAGACAGTGTACAGTGGGCTTTTAGAGCTTTTTGTCTGGAAACAGCTGCCTGCTGCAGCCAAAAGCAATGCTTTGAGATAGGTGAGAGCAAACCAAAAATAAATAAATTCTTGTATTAAAAAATATTGTTGTGTGTTGGACTCTTTTTCAGGAAGTCCATAAATTGTCCCCATACTTTTTAAAGTACCTAAACTTTCTCTTTGATGCAAATGGTAATTTTTCATAGGTAGCAGGCTTGACAACCCTAGAGCCAACCAGCATTAGTGTGAGTGCTCTATTTTAAAGATGCAGGAAGTATGTTGAATATCGGCGACATTCAGACAAAATTTGTGAACATTTATAAAATACTCAAATAATCTACAAAAAGAGTGACAATGAGAAAGTGTAAGTGTGTGAACGAGAGAGAGAGAGAAACTGAACCAAAATTAAAATGTATCTCTAAAATATATATATTTTATGTGGAGGTTTGGCAGAAATTTGTGTGAAACTAGAGTTGGAGAATTTAGTTTTTCTTTATCATGTCCATTTTATAACCTGTGAGATAATCCTTTTATAAAATAGGTTGAACATGCACACTTATACGTGTCTCCTATATGAAAAGAGTATTAAAGTTTCATTGATCATTTTACAACACAAGGTTATATAATGAAATGTAGCCTGTAGGCCTTTTATGCCACTCACAAAACCAGCAATTACATAAATAGATTAATGAATAAGTCATACAAATATGTTTTATATTGGAGTGTGGAGGAGGAGGATTATATTTAGTCCTTTTGTTGCTCTGTTAATAATTGCAGCCCACCTAAAAGCAAATTTGAGTTTCTCATCAGACGCATCGCTGTCATTGTCATTAATTTGTGCCTCGAAACTGTAACCGGAAAAATACTAAAATAAAGCTTTCTCTTTCTTCATCAGGATGCGTTTTACAGCCACAAGGTTTATTCTATCACCGCCCTCATGCACTTTAGATGCACCCACTCATTGCATGTGCATTATTACCTCCTACATGTGATGATGGATTTTTCTGTTTCTCTTTCACAAGATTTTTTTTTCTATTTGTTTTTTTTCTACATCTCCACTAATTTTTCTAGCAAAAATTGTTTTTATCAATTGTAAAAAAAAAAAAAAAAAAAAAAAAGATTCATTCATTCTCACTAAAGTAACAGCATATGTTTTCAGTGTCAAAGGGGTGTGATATATTTGTGTTTGTGAATGTGGAAGCATGGCATTCAGGAGGCGTAGGAGCCTCTTGGTTTTTTTCTTAAAGGTGGCCTGATGACTGGAAACACAAAGTGGCATAATGTCCTCAGAGATGTGGTGGTGTGTAGTCTGTTTACCTGACCAACGCTTGGCTCCACCCGCACTCGCCCACAGAAAGGTGTACTGTATGACACTGGTCTCCCACTCACCACATGCACACACACACACACACACACACACACACACACACACACACACACACACACACACACACACACACACACACACACACACACAGCAGCTCTCCAGCACCACTGTACCGGCACATACACACTAACACTGGTTTGATCTGCACTTGCACTCTCATTCTCACTTTTTTTTTTCTTTTTTTTTTGCCACACACGCCTTACACCTACTCATATTTTACTGATTCTTGACAGCTTGGACCAAGTGGGTGTACTTAAAAAAAAAAAAATAAATAAAAATACATTCACATAAGAGAAATCTAGACAAACATTTATTCAGCTGTCAGCATCCACATTTTTGTTACCTTAGGCTCGTAAAATATATGTTTGTATGTCATCACTTTGTGTCTAAACAAAGCAGCAGCTGTTTTTTTAAAGACATATTTTTGGACATTGTTTTTCTTTTAATGGACAGCTGACAGTAAATAAACAGACAGAAAACAAGGGAAGAGAGAGGAGGTTTCAGATTGCAACCAAATGAAGCCTCCTCACCCCCCTCTTCCAAGCATCTAGGGTGACCCACTGTGGCTGTGAAACTTGCAAAAAAAAAGGCTGACTCTGACTCTAAGTGTTTGATTTGTCTTTTCTGGGCTACTGTAGAAACATGACACTGCAACATGTCCAGCTCCTTATGTAAATATTAAGGGCTCATTCTAAAGTAATGAAAACACAACGATAATTATTTTCTTGGGATTAAAACATACTTAAGAATATTATACTTTCTTTCTGCCAAGTCCGTTGTGCTAGATGCCACTAAATTCTACACACTGCACCGTTTAACATACTGAACTGAAAGGTATGAAGGATCTCCAAGCACAAGTAAGCGTCACCCTGAACCTTCATCTTGACTGCTGTCTTGTTGTTGTTGACCTGAAATCTAAATCTTATATTAACAATCTTTGGAGTACTAAGTAATGAAACGGAAAACTGGAATACTCTCCACAACTAAACGAGGGAAGAGAACCGCATATCTGTTGGCCTGCTCCAATCTGGCGAAGCTTACACATGATGTATACTCGTTGTAATCCTCTCCTGTAAATGACTCGTGTGTTTGAAGTTTGAGGTCAGATGTTTCATAGATGAACATGGCTCACACAGATGTATTACATACAGGGAGTCTGAACTGTCTGAATCAAATAGATATCACACAATTAACTCACCATGACAGTATACAGTACCGCTGAAGTACTTAATGAGTACTATTGCCATTACAGGTCTTTTAGTACTTTGCAGCAATGAATACTCTCACAGCCGCTTTTCTACTGTCTTATCACACTATTAGCTTGCTGAGTTCTGCTCATGCTGGATTTTTCTTTAAGATACACTGTGAGTTAAAAACATTTCACTCTTTTTTTTTAATAGAGTTTTGAACAAAATGTGAAGTTTTGTAATTTTTGGGTGCACTGATGGGGAGAGCTACATAATGTTGTTATACCAAGACGACGGCACACACAACAATTATTGTATGTATGTCTGTCCTGGAGGAGCGCTCCTTCCTCTGTTGCTTTTCCACAGATTTCTCTCATTTTTCCCTGTTAAAGGTTTTTTGGGGGGAGTTTTCCATTGATGGTCTGAGGATTGTACTTGTGTGCTGTACTGGCACCAAAGCCCCTTTTAAAGTAAATGTCTGATATTGGGCTCTATAAATAAAATGGTCATGAATAATTATTTTGTCTCAAAGTTCCCCTGCTCATGTTTATTTATCAGCATTTCAACTGTTATGCAAGTATTAGGTTTGAAGCAACGTGTTGGACTGTTGCTTTTATTCATGAATTATGAAATTTCTTGGCAACTTTTGGATGAATTTCTGTGTAAAGTTGGGTACAGAGATTCATGGTTCCCAGAGACTAAATACTGACTTTTTATGCCACCAACAGGTCAAAGTTTCCTTTTGTTGATCACTTATATTATATTATTATATCATATTTTCAGGCTCTTTCTAAAACTATGTGACTAAATCTTCATCAGTTTCTGTGGTACTTTGAGAATAATGCAAAAAAATGCTCATGTTAGCCTGCCTGATACTGTTCTTTAAGTTATGTGTGTTTGTTTTACTACAGCACATTCCTAATGATTCTAGTTTTGTGTTTGTCACATAAAAATATCAAAAGATAGAAAACTGAATGACATACGGTACAGTTTAGATTTACTGTTGTTTGACCAAACCAAATGAGCTCTGTCTGTTTGTAAAGAAATATATAATCCAGTCTGCCTCGCAGTGTATAATTCCTATAAACCAAACATTTTAGACTGTGTACTGAATTCCTCCACCCCTGTAATACAAGCATTCAATAAGCCAACAATAACGAGACGTTGCTAATGGTCACTGTCAGTGATTGATACATATACAAATGGTGTCTGACATGGCTTTTGTACAGTAAGGCTGATAGCTAAATGTTCTTTCATTATTTCCCCTCTCGTTTTTCTCCTTTGTTCTGGCAAGGACCAGGTATTGATTAAGAGGTTGCTAAGCAACAGGCTTAGTTGCCACAGAAGCGTGCAGAGGAGAACAGATGGCCAGATGTAATGTTCTGCTCTGCTACTGTAGGAGATGACTTTTCTTCAGCTGTGTCTTCAGTAGCTTTCATAAAAACTTAGCAGTCCTTGAAACCTTCACCTCTCTGCACAGAACAGGATGTCTGTGTCCTTTTAGTCAATGTCAGAATTTCTATAGATTATAAGAATTGCTATGAGAAGTGTTGTAACTTTGAATAACCACTTGTGCTTGTTGAACATGGGAGTGTAGATTTTTTTTGTCAATACTTTATCTTTGTTGCTGAAATATTCTCATCACTATACTATATAACCATACTTTACTACTATAACTCTGGATATTTATATCAGTGGATATGTTTTTGTACCAATGTGGAATTTTGGCTCATGAGTTTGTTTTTTATACTCACAACTATACAAAACATGGTGTTTTACATGTTTTGTATAACTGAAACATAGACAATCATAACATATGTAAAAACAGCATTAATGTTAACTTTCTAAGAATTTTTTTAATCTACCTACAGTTTTATTCGACACCAAATTTACAGTTAAGTTTAGCCAATTAATCAGTTTCAATTAGTTGATAGATAGAAAAATAAATGGCAACTGATTTGATAATCGATTAATGGGTTTAGTCTTTTTTTTTTTTAAGCAAGTATGTAAAAGATTTGCTGGTTTGATTAATGATGATAGCAGTTGTTAGTTGCATTCAGACTGTAATGACAGAGTTTTGTACTTTTGTCTAAACGATGAAGGGTTTTGAATTTTTTTAGTGCTAAATGCTTTGCAAAATTCTCCATAAAAGAGTCATACATTAAGGATGGGTATAACTTTCCTTTTAATTCAGCCAGTTAGGAGCTCCTCTGATTGGCACCCTCTCCATAGCATTAGCAGTGGAGGCTCATGGGTAGTATTTATATCCATCCACCATGCCAAAATGACGGGAACAAAGTAGTAATAATTAAAACTTTTTCGCTATTTATTATTTACCCTTGGTACTTTAATTAATAGTTACAAATATATATATATATATATATATATATATATATATATATGGGTAGTATTTATATCCATCCACCATGCCAAAATGACGGGAACAAAGTAGTAATAATTAAAACTTTTTCGCTATTTATTATTTACCCTTGGTACTTTAATTAATAGTTACAAATATATATATATATATATATATATATATATATATATATATATATATATATATATATATATATATATAATAAAGACAATAATGAGTAGCATCAGAAAGTATATAAAAACACCTTGTGCATATAGACTGTGCGTAAACTGGAGACCTGTAGTTTAGTATTTAGGGCAGACTAAGTGAAGTTGAAGTCTGATGCAAAAAAATATGTGTTTTGAGTTTACTTTTGAATTAGTTTCTCAAATTCAGATAAGAAGACGATTCCAAAGAACAGGGGCTTGGTGAGAAAAGGTCCCCCACCAACTACTGATTTATTCATTTTTGGAATAGTCAGAGACTGATGTTTTGAGACCATAGAGCCCTAGCAGTTATGAGGAGTGACAAGGGATAAAACGTAGGATGGTGCAAGTCCATGCAATATTTTATAAATTAGATCTAGCACAGGAGAACAGGCATGATTTGATCACATTTTCTAGTTTTGCTTAATGTCCTAACAGCAGTATTTTGTACAAAGTGGGTGTAGTTTTCTAATAATTTAATTTGGTAAACCAGATTAAAGTACATTACAATAGTCAAGATTAGATGAGATGATGATGATGTACAAGTGTTCCAGCAGCAACAGGCATGGAAAGAATGAGACAAATCTTGGCAATATTGTAAGTGGAAATGTGTCGCCTTTGTAATATTGTTGAAATGTTCAAAGGAGAGATTAGGATCAAATAGGACACAGAGATTCTCTAATGTATTTTCAGAGTGATTTCACAGAATTTATTTCTATTCTGCTTTGGACCAAGAATGGTCCAATGGTCTCAGCATTTAAAAGAAAGAAGTTAGATGACATCCATTTTTTGATTTCTGATTTGCATTCTTCCAGTTTCACCTGCTGATGATAGGCGTCAGGCTTTAATAGAGATGTAAAGCTGAGTATCATCTGCATAAGAATGCAAACTTAGTTTGTAACTATTAATTAAAGTACCAAGGGTAAATAATAAATAGCGAAAATAGTAGAACCGAGCACAGATCCCTGTGACAAAATGTGATCTGTCAGATAAATGTGATCTAAACCAGGAGAGAGCCGTGTCAGTGAGACCAATGTCATTTTTAGGCAATCTAATACAGTGTCGTGATCAATCGTATTGAAAGCTGCGATGAGGTTTACGAGCATCAACATTGAAACTGAATCAGTCTGAAGCAAGCAGTGAATCATTTTCCACTTCTGTCAGAGCAGTTTCTCTGTGCTCTGGAATTTTCTCAAGCCAGATTCATGAGGTTCATAGTTAGAATTAATGTTTGTGTAGTTTTTATGAAAGGGATGAATTACTAGGACAGATGCATTATATATAAACGCTGTGTATGCATATGTGTTCTTTTCATCAGATTTATAAAGCTGTGCATACTTATGGTTCTCTTTCATAAGTGGATGTACACACGCCCACCAGTTTTCACACCTGTCAATGGAACAAAGAGGAAAGAAGTTGGGCATTCTCACCAATTGTGTTGCGTCAGAGAGGTTCTCCAACAATGCCCTGCCAGCTGTCATTATGTGCGACCATTACGCACGGATATGTGGCTTTTTATAGCATCCATATCATTAATTCATTAAATGTAACTGTAAACCATCTTCTGCAGTGCTATCTGTCATGATTATTAAACATCAGAAATGCAATCAATGATTCATTTGTAGCACTCATATTAAAGACTTACTTTACAGTGTGTGTCACAATCAAGGATAACATAAAATTAATAAAAGGGAAATAAAACCACTCCTACACTCTGCATGGTTTGGTATCCTGACAGTACAGTCAAAGGCAATGTTTACCCGACTTATACAGACAGCTATGAAAATCATGGAAAACCGTTGATCTCCTAGTCTTTAGGTTATTTTTCAACAATCTATAATTAGACAGGCTCAAAGAAATCATCTGAAGCCCAACTCATGATATGCTCACGATATGTTTAAGTTAGAAGAATGATACAACCTGCCATGTAGACTGGATAAAGATATACAGTTGGTTAACAACCTAGACAATTACTCTATATTTTATTTAGCATTTGCATTAAATTTCACTCCACCTCATATCACCTGTGGCCCACTCTAGAAAAACACTCATACACCTGGTCTGAAGTATACAAGAGTTGAGAACACTCTCACTGCACATTATAATTTTATAAGCACCAGTTTACGTGTTGGGAAATGGGGTATGCATGATTTTTGTGCATACGGTGTATTTATATATGTGGCCCCTGCTGTGTGATTATTTGAAATCCCTGCAGCATAAAAGCATCAAGCACAAAACCACTGGAACTGTGCAGGTTGTCGGATCCTGGGCAGACTGTAGTAAGTGTTTTATTGAAGCATTGTGATCGGCTTTAGCTTTGTATGTTTATTCCTGAAGTGTGGCTCATGAATTGTTGGAGGGTTTAAAGAGGAAAATCTCTTGACTGGTACCTCTTGAAAAAGGATGACTTTGTAGTCAGACGACACTAACAACGCTTTCAGGATTATGTTGGACTTCATTCACAGGGGTCCAGCAGGTCCACAATATGAATCGTTGGCATTCATATTCCTTTCCAGCGTTCAGAAGCTCCTATTGCAGTTGTACACTAATAGTTGTATGGCCTGGCTGTTTCCATTGCTGATATCAAGCAGCAGTCTTGGTATTTTGTGAGCAGAGGCTGTGTAGAGGCTGCAGGGTTTGTGCTGTCGGAGAGCTCAAATCTCTTGGGCGTACTCCCCGTCAGAGCTGGTTGTTGCTGTCAGTTCTCCCCTGTTGGGCTGCTCACCACAAAGAAAGAAAAAAAAAAACATCCTTGAAATATAAGCATCATAGGTATTGTTGAAATGAGTTTCTAGCCACTGTGACATTTGCTCTGCAGCATTTATTTATCCATTGAAATTCACTTGAGATCCCTGATATTTTACAGCAATTCTCCTCGTCTCATTTACAGTTTTCACACATTCACATGGCGGTTGCTCACTGAGGTGTAAAAATTGATTTTATCTTATTGTCTGTATTGTGAAACACCAAATTATGTAGGGATGAAAATCTTGTCTTGAACATATTTTTTGAAATTGCTCACAAGTTTAGAAGTAATGGAAGCAACAGGGTTTCATCACGCACTCAGTAGCCACTTCATTTGCTACACCAAACCAATGCAAAATGTCGAAAAAACCCTACCTTCATGAAGGTTGTAATATTTAGTTTTTGTTGAAATTGTTTAAAAAAGATGGTGCTTTAACTTCATGGTCATTTTGGAGGCTGCAGTTGTAGCTGTGTGTGGTGCTTTTGCGTTATTTCTGTTGTACTGAGAGGCAAATAATTTTTCCCAAAGATGTTTTCTGTCATTTCAGGTAGTTTTTTATCACTGTTTGTTCAAGTGTTCATTTTTCTAATATATTTTTTTTTAATTCGTTTTTTTTTTTTTACAATATAAAAAGAGATCGTCAGGATTGACAGCCACCCTCAAAACTACGTCAGACAAGCCGAGCGACCGCAGCAGTTTCTGATGGAGGACACTAATATACGTTCTCAGTTGTGATTCATTACCAGCTCTAGCTGCTCACTACCGACTCTACTACACAGAATCTGGTTACAAATTACGTCATACAAGCAAGATGGCAGCTCCAAGAAACTAGATATTTTGGGTTCACTTTTGCATATAGTGGCAGGAAGCAGAGATGTATCATCCATCTTTATTTATTGTCTGTGATTGTAACCACAACGTTATACTGTGCGAACAAAGTACTTATTTTAACTCAAACCATGACAAAACCTAAATCCAACCAGACCATAATCATAGTGATGGCACATTATGAAACGTGATTATTCTTCAACAGTGATTTGTAACAGTTTTTGATGATGTACTACTGATTACTGCCAACAGGGGGCGTAAAAAACTAGTCTTTTATGTGTTATTGTAAAGCATCTTTCCCAAGAACATTTTGATTAAAGCTGAGTAAGGGTTTATGTAGTTACTAATGTTAGTAGTAGTTAAATATGTTGTTTTCATTTGCGATGAAAGTGTCACCTGTTGCTCAAATCTACTTAAGTATTGGAAATATGCTTGCAGAGTTTTCAATTGTCTGTTTAATGAGGCAGATTCTTTTCTGTTTATAAACCTCCAACAAACATAAAGTCCCATTAATTTACCAGACCAAACAGTCTAAACTTGTGGATTTCTGTATGACTGCAGATCTCTCATTTTTGCTCTCTATTATGTGAAGAAGAGGGCTGAGCTCGGTGCGATTGAAGGCCCGCTATTCTTCTCAGAGATGAACCGTGATTGTTGTTATTGTTGTCGCCATCCAGGGTCAAAATACGAGAGTGCGCCAACAGTTGTTTAGCCAGAGAAATGTCATCTGCATTCTCTTTTCTGTTTTGCTTTCTGGAACAATAGTTTGTCCAACCCCTGCTGTGCTCCCACACAAGAGACATGTGACATCCAAAATAATGACACAGGGATAAAACGTGACGCTCTGTCGGCAGTAGATCTTTGCAGGTGGATACAAAGCGAGCCTCAGCAGGTTGAAAAAGGTTATAGTAAAGCACATTGTAAGAAAATGTGATTGAAGTAACCTCTTTAAAGTCATGTTTTCTATAAAATTTTGAGTTGCTTTCTCTCTCCTGACCCTTCTTCCTCTGTCTACAGAGCCCATTATGATAATGGTAATGTCAGGTCTCCAAGCTGCAAACACAGTAGATTGAAATTTTCACTCGAGGCTTTTCTCCAAGTTTACAGTTAATGTAATTTTGTCAGCTTGTTGAAGTATGTTTCGGGTCTTGTGGGTCCTTTACGGTCACAATGACGCAAAATGCACTCCAAGTAAATACCGAGCAGCAGGTGGACTTACATTTTCTTATAATTTCATCTGTAGCTTTTCACTATTTGACTAAACCTTTTAAAAGCTTTTGTAATTACAGGCAACGTTAGTTTTACAGCTACTAATTTCAGCTATCCACCTTTTCTGTCAGAGGGTCTGAGAGCTTGTGTTGAGTTTTATTTTCCTATACCTGCATCGATGGTTTTTAGAGGATTTAGAATTTCTGGGGAATTATGATCACTGACGCAGGAAAAAAAGCACATTATTATTATTAGACCGGCTAAATGAGTTGGCTGTAAATTTTGTCTCTTTATTGAAATGTAATAATATCCACTCAGCGTTGTCCACTGATATGATGGAGGTTCCTACACACTCGGGTCAAGTCGCCCATATGTTTGTATTACTTTTGTTTGAGATGTCTGAGCAGGAAAAAAATCATTTTTTGTTGTGTGTGTGTGGGAGGATTTCACTCAACACTAACAAAACATGCCTCACTCAGCCTTAATAGCTGCTCACCCACCATTAGTCTGGCTTTCAAGAGTTTCTCTGTTTGATCAGGCCTGAGCCGAGCACGTTGTTCGCAGCTTCAGCTCTGAAGAGAAGCCCCAACACTCCCAAATGGAGCTGTGAAGTCTTGAAGCTAAAAAAAGGAAGGCTGTATGAATAATGCTGCATAATGTAAGAGAGGAAAAACAACGTGATCAGACGTTTATGCAACTGCCCCAAAATTATATTTTTTACGTTTAAGTGACAGAAGCCCTCCAGTGGCCGTCAAAATTATGACTACAGCAAAGGAGGAAATCGGAAAAAGTCAAAATATAGACACAAAAGCCACATTAATAAACTGTATTCTCTCTTAATCTAATTTTACTTTGTTTCATTCATGCATTCTTTCATTTTCTTTAATAAAGGCAAGGCAAGGCAGCTTTATTTATATAGTGCATTTCATTCAGGGGCAACTCAATGTGCTTCACATAAAAACAAACATTTAACAGTAAGAATTGGAAGCATAAAAACGTACAATTTAAAAAAAATAAAACCCAATTATAATAAAAATAAAACAAATTACAGAAAAATAGAGAGGGAGAAAGAAAACAAAAAGCTAAACTATTATAAGATATGATATGTTTTTTTCTATTTACATGATAACTGTGCCGTAATGATTTGTGAGTGAACTCTGATTAAAGTTTTCAAACATCATAAATAGATCGGTGTGGATGGATGAGGCAAAAATAACCATTAACACAGTTTAATGCTGCGCAGTGTGTGTGAGAGATTTAATGTGAGATTAACAACCGCTTCCAATTAGTCATAGTTCAGGTTTGAATGGTGGGCGGCTTGTCTTCAGATGAAATGCAGCATTTTCCTACATATTTAAATGTAAGTCATGACAGTGAAAATCCCCTCTTCTCAATATGTTTTATAGTATGTGTGCTAATGAATAACTGTAGTTACTAAATCGTGTAGTATGTAAATATATACCTATATAACATGCAGGCATTTATTTATTTGTTGGTTTATTTAACAGGGATAGTGCACATTAATAAACACTGCTGTAAATGCAGCAGATTTAGCCTCGATGGAAGTTGCTGAGTCTCGCTCATAAACAGAACATGAGATTGATTATAACCATGTAGAACAATAATAAAAAGAGAAAAAAAATTATTAATGTTAAAAACAGAAATGTAATCTTGTGTTTTGTTTGCTGTACCTGTTTGCAGTTTGTATTTGCTCTGTGGCCTCCAAGTTCCTTATAAACACACAGCAGACTATACATGGCAGCTTCATGACATACCTAAAAACTAACCTGCACTGTAATGCTAGAATAATGTGACATGGCCCCAGTTTTTTGTAATATTCATGAATGAAAATGTTCAATTAAAAGAAAACAAATCAGGTGGATTAAGACGTTCAACTCCCACAAACATAAATGTCAGATACAGGTTATTTGAACATTAAAATGATAAATGACAGTCAATAAGAGTAATGGTCTACAGTCAAATGTAAAGATAGAGAAACTTGAAACTATTTGTATTTGTCTTATATTTGTCTTCTCCTTTGAGCCATTGTGGGCAACATGGAATTTATAGTAATGCTGTATTTTTATCCAGTTCAAGTTGTTTCAAGAATAATCGTGTCATTTCTTTGATACCTAAGCAGTGAATGACCTTTTTCTCTCCAATTTCTTGATATTTTTCTTGCTTCTGTTAATTCTTAAAAATGCTAAGGATCAATTTCAACAGTATCTGTACTGTGGTCATATCTGAAAAATATTCCCCTTTTTTCTGAACCAGACCTTTTGCAGCTATTTGCCTTCATTTGTATTATCAATGTTGTGTCAGAGTCCTTTGCACCCTACAAAATGGAAATTATGGATTCAAAACACATTTCAATAACAACATGGCGCTGAAGATACTGCTATTGGCATTGATTTCTAATTGCTTAATTCACACAGACACACATAAGGCACAAACATCTGTGTGTTGCACCTCTTACTGTCATGTTGTGTCAGAGTGTGTTGATTACCACTTTCACACATACAGTAGGAAGGTGCAGGACAGGTTGGCTCTGGAAGCAACCAAATATAGAAGTTACACTCCTGCATGAACAGAAAATGCAACAAAACACAGAATTGCACTGCAAGGAAACGACCAAATACAGAAAAAGGGCTACAAGAGCAGAAAATCCAACAAAATAAAGAACTGCGCTGCAAACACACCATTTAATCAAATACAGAAACGCTGCAAGTTTTACAAAACACAAAGGAACTGAGTTACAAAATGACAAATTTCCAGGGGACTCTAGAAAGTGTTGAACAACCTCAGACACACTTGCAGTTATTGCGGTGGTCTGTGCCAAAATCATAAATCATGCATCCGAGTATAGGTCTTTCAAACGTTTCCAAAAGTGGCGCTCGCTTCATTAGCTTATCTCTTTTTTCAATGTAATTTACTCCTTTTTATTCACTCTTTCATGATCCCATTCAGGATTATATATCAGGACAGTGTGATAACGTAACGAACTGATAACCTTTTAAATTGTATAATTTACATTAACATCATGCAACACTTTTAACAGATTAGAGTTGCTGTGAGATAACACAATAATCATGTGTAATTTCTTTGATACCAGAGCACTCAATGGCCTTTTTCTGTCTAGTTTTTATGACATGTTTTTGAGAAAATTCCTGAAACAAGGGAACCGCACTGAATATCTCTCTTCACTCACAGAATGGTTTCTGGAGGGTTCAATCTGAGGAGAAATAGCTCCCAGGACACACGTTTTTTTTGTTTAAGTGTGAATGCTGTTTCAGAGGCTTTTATGCCCTCAGGAGAAAAAAAAAAAAAACAGCTCATGGTGAGAGGCTCGTTTTTTTCCCCCGCCAACATTTAGTATGAAAGTAGTCAGATTTAAAAACATCTAAATATAATGCATAAACGCATCTCTGCACTGTTTCATTGTGTGTGTCCCCGCCACTCTGCATGTGTTTGTCATCTCCTTTTTGTGACTGTATAATGGTTACGGCTGTCTCTTTTTTGTTTGAGCTGAGAGTGGAAGGGGCCTGACCATGGCATGATGAACAGAGAGCTGTGTGTGTGTGTGTGTGAGAGAGAGAGAGAGAGAGAGAGAGAGAGAGAGAGAGAGAGAGAGAGAGAGAGAGAGAGAGAGAGAGAGAGAGAGAGAGAGAGAGAGAGAGAGAGAGAGAGAGAGAGAGAGAGAGAGAGAGAGAGAGAGAGAGAGAGAGAGAGAGAGAGAGAGAGAGAGAGAGAGAGAGAGAGAGAGAGAGAGAGAGAGAGAGAGAGAGAGAGAGAGAGAGAGAGAGAGAGAGAGAGAGAGAGAGAGAGAGAGAGAGAGAGAGAGAGAGAGAGAGAGAGAGAGAGAGAGAGAGTAGAGAGAGAGAGAGAGAGAGAGAGGAGAGAGAGAGAGAATGAGAGAGGCGATGAGAGGAACATATGATGAAGGAATTGAGTTTGCCTGGCAACAGGTGAAAAGACGGCCCATTAACCTCCTGCCTCACTCATCATCCTAATCTGCCTTTTGATGAGGTGTGGATCACTCTGACCGAGCGACTAATAAGTATAGCAAGTCACTGCCATAAAAAATGCATGGAGCTGATCTGCAATTGAAAAGGTTTGATGTTGTTGACAGTTAAGTATCAGTGCAAGGTTTGTGTGTGTGTGCTTGTGCGCTGGCGTGGTGTGTGTTTGCCTCCACCTGAATGGTTGCACATTGACTTTAACACACATGGAGCTTGTATGTACTGTATGTTGTCTGCGTTTGCGAGGTGTGGGCCGTCGATGAGGTTTGCCTGATGTCAGACGTGGACGTGGGCGTATGAGTCATGACGGAGGGGTATCTGACGACATCGCCTGCCATGGCAAATGGTTTCAGTTGCCATGGAGGGGGGACAGAACGGTGGAGAGAGGCTGTTCATTCAAAGGTGATTGCTGCTCTCCATATGGGCACACTCGGAAACTAAAAGGTGCACATTAACTTTGCATATTAACAATTCCAACGAGTCGTGAGAGACACTTTAAAAACCGGCTTGTTTTACAGATGTTCTCCACTCTGAGAAGATTTAACCTTGGAGGGGACGAATGTTTTTAAATGTCTGAAATTTAAGTATTTCCACTCCTACATGGCTTCCATAAATGGGTTTTGACTCATCCCTGTTTCACATTGTTTGTTTGGACATAAACCAGGCTAGACTTGTTTTGCTTTTGCACCAGCAAATCGTCAAAGTGCCAAAGCAGCTTCTGTGTTATTTAATGTAACCTCTACACAGCATTATCAGGCCTCTTTTGTGACTCAGTATGATCAACCTATTGATTTATATTTAAATGGTAGGTCAAATTCAGTGCACTTCTCCTACATAACTACTACATCATGCTTTTTATTCATGCAAGATTAAAGTAGGAGTAAAGGTAGTAGGATGATGATATGTATTTGTAAAAGTTACAGAACATTGATGAGACTAAGACGTCAGTTTAAATGTCCACACACCATGTCTGGAATAATTATTAAATCGCAATGTTTTGGTCTGTCTGATATCGACCTTTTAAAATTAGATTTTGATTGTGTACTTACTAATTTAATTCAGTGTTATGGTTCAAGATAGTCATTATTTTATTAGAATGTTTCATCAAATATTTGTCTATTTCACTGTCATATCAATTTGCTGTTGGCTCATCTTCTAGGCCTCAGTTCTCATTCTTTTACTGGATAAAATCAGCTGCATGTGAAGTGATCTTGTTCACTGTTTGTTCACAATTTCACATCCAAGTGGTGGGGAAAACTTTGTTCCCATTTTTTTTCTACCTGAACTAGTTCACTGAGGCTCGCAGCATTTCTGCATCACCTTATTACGATCAAAACAAATCAAGAGAGGACAATAATTATAGTGTTTCAGTACTTTAACACATGTCAAGAGGAGGAATTATTAAAGTAATAACTTTTTTTGTCAGTTATAGTACCACTGAAATTAGAATTGCACTGTTCGTTATTAGGAAAAATTGTATATTACCACTTGATAATGGCACACATCAGACTGCAATACAGATGGATAAAAAAGAGGTCCTCCTTGAGGGAAGAGGATGACTGGCCTACTTTTAAAATATTAGATATCTTTACTGGAACTAGGAAGGTTTGAAAAGGCTCCCTAAAGACTTCATCAGCAGCGAGCCAGTACAACTTTCTGTGTCAGTCACGGCTTTACAGCAGGTAGGATGCAGGTAAGAATGGAGCTGAGCATGTTTTAATTAAACAGTTAATTTACAGTCTGTGATAATTGTGGCACGGCAATGGGGTTTAATGGCCATTGTCATAAAAAAAATCTATCCATAAATATTAGCCTACTTTCACTTAACACTGTCCTGCTTGTAGGTTACTTTATTAAGCCGGAAAAGATGGTTGGTCCTGCAGGATCCCTGGAAAGCAGTGGAACTACTTAAAAGCATTTTGATGCCAAACCAAACCCTCGAAAGTGGAGTGTATGCCACATTTGTTTCAGCTTCATGTAAGATTATATGCATAAGATGAATCAAATGCCTTTTATTTGACCAAATATGAGCCAGATCAGTAGAAGTTTCATGCATCAACATCATGATTTAATCAATATTTTTTATAATAACGTATGAATTGACAGTGTGTAATGTCAGAGGCGTTGCTTGTAGTAATGAACCTATGCGGAGAATTGTCCCTGGACCTTTTTATAGCGAGTTTCAGCTCAATGTTTAGCTGCACCGATGCAACTTTACTGTTTTGATTTACTCTAACCACTCTCATAGCGCTTTTTTTGGCAGCAGGAAGCTACCTGCTGAGCCCCACGTGGCAAACAGACACAGTTCGTGACCAACTGGTGAAGCATTTAGCAGCTAAAGAGCCACATTTTCCCTTATGAGTTAATGGAAACCAAAAACAGAACTAAGAGTATTCACTAGGTTGACAGAAAAACAACCTCATTTGATTCATAATGTTGCTCTGTAACTGCTGGATGTGTATAATAAGCAGCTGCTTGCTAACAAGTTCAGCAGATCAACTATAAACTAATAGTGATTTCGGGATGTACTGACCACACCCTGAGTGGACTTCAACATTACTGCAGTGATGAGAACGTTTTCAGCTGGTATAAAATTGGTGTTTAACATTTGGAAAACTTTGTGTTTATGTTTCCTCAAGTTAAAGTCATTGGGAGAAACAATTATTTTTTCTGTGCAACCCAAAATATAGTCAGACAGGAGCGTTTTCTGGACTGTTAACCATCAGTGGTTTAGCCTACTGTATATTCTTCTCCATTAAGAAACTTTTAAAAACATACTTCTAAATAAACTGTTTTCAAGCAACTTTTTTGCATGTGAGAGCTACACATTGCTTAAAAATGGTAAAAAATTAGACAAGGAAGGGTTTGGATTTGAAAATGAGCAGAGAAACACAGATAAAGTGTTGCACTCCATAGAGAGTCTCAACTACCAGCCGTGGGAATATTATAATATTGCAACGTATTTTATATTTATATTCTGAAACTTTGTCAAAGCCACCAAAAATATTACCTTTAATACTTTGGATACTACCACTGGTGGATGCCTAAATTCAAAATGAATTCTGATAGGCTTAACCAATTTGGGGCACTTAAATGACTCTACATGATTTTTTGTGAAATCATAATGATGAGATGAAAAAATGCTGAAGCAGCTTTAAAGGTGAGATTCATGTTATGAAGAGGGCTGTTCATTTCAAGAGGCTTCTGCAGTTGAAAAAGCTTTTAGTGACCTCAGCCAGCTAAGGGCACTATCACAATTAGTGGTTCAAAGTGGGATTTGAACTGTAACCTTCATTCAGGCCGCTGTTCTGACAATGAATATGTGTAACAGCAAAGAATATATTGTACATGGTGTTATTTCTGTCCCTGCAATTCTCGTTAGTTTAACACACCTACTACTTTTTTTTCCCAGACAATGACAAAATTGTGTTTTTAACACATGCAGCAAAGTGTAAAATCTGACAGTGAGAATCAGTTCAGTGTGTCTCTTACACTTAATTGTATCTGAAGGTTCTTTAAACTTAACAGTAATAATGCTCCTGTCTGGTAAGGTGCTTAAAAGGTACATGGTGTACAGACTGCAAGTTCGGGTGGGTCAGGATTGAATAATTATTGGAAAACTTTTGATCTGTGATGCAGAATTGGGGCTTAATTCTATCTGATGTGAGCAAGAAAGCCTTATCAGGAGTTAATGAGGCTTACTGATGATATGTCATTAATGTAGGGCTGCAATCACTGATTATTTTATCAGGTAATGGTTTATGAAAGTCTAGGAAATGTTTAAATATTGTCGAAAAATGTCATTCAGTATCTCAGAGGCCACTTCAATGTCTTTAATTTGCTTCTTCTGTCTAACTGCCTAAAATGTTAAGATATTCAGTTTACTGTCATATTAAAAGAAGAGCAAACAAATCGTATTTGAAAAACTGGGAAAGTGACTGAACCAAGGAATAGATTATCCAAAACATTTCCGGGTAATTCTCTGTTGAATAATTGACTTATTGTTGAAGCTTTACATTCATGCAAAATAACATAACTGTCAACATTATTACTAGATGCATTTAACAGTTACACAGACTTTTGCAGACACAAAGAACACTTTAATTTCAGTGTCATTTTTATTTGTAAAATATTCACACTGAAAAGTAATAGGCATTGTGACTTCACAGAGGCTCACAGCACCAACAACACACTGTTTATTTAGTGCACACATGCATCATGCTGGATTAAAAGCCCTTACAATAATCACGGTCGTCTGCAACTCAATGGCATGATGAGAGAGAAAGTTTGTGTTTGTCCGATTTGGACGCCAGTTCATCAATCGGTCCAAAACAACTTTAATGCGCTGTGGTTTCCCCCTTCAGGCTCCAGAGAAGCTAATAAACTAAACACAAGCTATTAAACCAGCTAAACACAGCACACAGTGTATAGTTACACACACATACACACACACACATACAGACTGTAGTAAAAGCTGAGTGGCACAACAGTGCACATCACGGTTGTTTTTGGAGGCTTTTCAACCATTGACAAAGCAGCAGAAGCAGTTCTTGTGCAGAGATAAATCCACTAATAAAGCTGTTGAATTTCACTTTGATCACGTGGCCTTCAAGTCACTGTTTTCTTCTCTTTCATATTACAAAGTGGTACTTTTTGTTTCATGCACAAAATCATGAATCAAATCCAATTAAGATACTGTAAATGCTAAGTTTGTCCACATCATTCTAAATACTAGTTTACAAAGCAGTGCAAAGGCCAAAATGCCATTCTGCAGATAATGGTTGTAGAATCGAGCAAAGTTGCCCCCAACTTATCAAATCATGTAATTTAGAACCAACATTGTGCATTAAAGATAAAAAAACACCCAACCCACCTGTTCTCCTTCTCCCACCCATGACACATTACAGCTGAACACGTTACAAGACCTTCAAGTCAATACCTAACATTAGCAGGGTGGATATAGATTCAGGCACTACTCTTTTCCCCTCTCTGCCTCCCCCTCTCCTCCTCTCTCTTTCCACTGTTTCCTTTCATCCTACTTGATAAAATGCAGTGCTTCAGCCGCCACCACGGAGCCTTTGCTGCTGTCGAGGCTGGTGGCCAGCTTGAAGCCTGATCTCAGCGCTAGCATCACCGTCTCTAGTTTCAGACAGTCAAGAGTGCACAAGAATGTGCTGTCCTCCTTCAGGACGAGGCGCGAGCCGGGCTCCGACTTGATGAAGTGTCGAAACTGGATCACATTAGACGACACCACAAATTCTTCTGGAAAGCCGTCCAGACGACTCTTGGAGATCTGCACCAGCCGCGCTTTGACTTTATCGATGAAGATGGCATCACTGCAGTACACTTTGAGACCCTGCGACCTCTCGTGGCTATCTGTCACCTCCAAAAAGGCGACTTCCCGCTGGGCTGCCCTCTGATTTTCCCACTCGACTATGGCTTCTACCAGTTCACTCAGACGGTAAAAATCAGCTTCCTTTCGGAGGAGCCCTGCCTCTCGGAAGTCGTCAGGTAGCTGGAGCTCTCCGGTTCGAAGGTAGTTCAGCACATGGCGAAAAACTGGACCATCTCTGTCAATGAATGGGTTGCCCATGGAGTCAGTGTGCTGAACCGGCTTCTTACCGTTGGCGAGCTCTTCCAGAAAGGAACCCTGGTGCTTGACAAGGGTGGTCCGGTGGGCAGTGTACAGAAAGCCCCCTACATTGAGGGTGATGGTTCCTGAAGAAGGCTTCTTGAAGCTCTTGCTGGGCACCAGGTCCGGGTTGATGTGCCTCAGTTCACTTTCCATCCTTCTGAGGTTCCATTCCATTCTCCAGTCACCGTCTCCTGCTTCGACCCAGCCTCCTCCGAGCTGGTGTGTCTCGCGTGTGTGCAGAACAAATCGAGTCTGTTCAGTTCGTCTCTTTTGGATCTGTGTGACTCTGTGGTGCCTCCGAGCAAATGAAGAGGTGTTGTCAGCAGTTGTATAGTGATAGTGTGTGATAGTGGATGGTGAGTGCTGTCTGACAGAGGAGCTACAGTAAACTGAGAGCTCAAAACAGTCTCTGTGCTTCTCTCTCTTTCTCTGTTTCTTTCTTTTTCTCTCTCTCTCCCTCTCTCTCTACCCCTTTAGGAGTGGGTGGGCAGGTGACGTCACATGCAGGGAGGAGAGAAAGGGAATATGAGAGCAAACAACAGACGAGTACGAACTCCAGGAGCTCCGTCTTTCTGCCTTGCTCTCTTTCCCTAATTATCTTTTATAAAGAGGTGCAGAGCTGAGCTCTAGCAATTAGCGCACACACACAACCTCCTGTCACCAGATGGAGGAGGGGGGTTGCCGGCATAATTTTCTGTCTCAGTTTGTGTAAGTCTGAGTATGAAACTCCTTTTGCAGCCAAATCCATCTGTTTATCACAAAGTGTTACATGTGATCTGTTTGAAAAGGAATCCAGTTTATTTATTGGCTCGTTGTTTCTGTCTCATCTCTGGTTAAGACGGAGTGAAGTCGGCTGCTTGCCTCACTTATGTAAATGAAAGCAACAGTGAATGCATCAATGTAAATCGTTTTTTCTTTCTTCAAGGTAACAAGCAGTTCGCAGTCTTTGTGAATCTAGAGAGAGAGAGAGAGAATTTGTATGTGCCTGTGGAGGAAATGAACTAATTAGTCAATAGTGTGCTGGTTATGATGGACTGAACAGCTCTACTGGTGATTTGGTATGAATGCCTCATACACCTGTGTGTGTGTGTGTTTCACATTATTGTATCCCTGCCATTTCAACAGTTTTCATGGACGATGTCTCAGATCTTTCTGTGTAACAAACCATTTGGTGTGTCTGGTTATAATAAAAAAATAATCTCTTTATTTTACTTTGATGATTGGATCTGAAACTTCCGGTTACACTGTGTGATGATCAAATCACAGGGTACATAAAAATCTTTATGTACCCTGTGATTTGATCTGGTACTCGATGTTAACACTTTGCACACTTGACACCATCCTGCGTGACAGCAGATGATCTCAAAACTGTGAAAGTTATCATTTTGGGAAGGTAGTGATTAAATGGTTTATAGTATTAAATGATATGTGGAATAGTTGTGTGCTAGATGCGTCTTAAGTGTCCATTGGAAGAGTTGTGCTCAGTCATTAGAGGTTTAACAGCTAAAAATCACTGCGATAGTGAATAGCCTACGTGGTCTGCCTGCTTAAGCTACCACATTGTGAGTTAATGATTTTTTTCTCCACATTTTAAAATCAATTTTAAAGACTCGTATTCATCAATGTCCTCCTACCTCACAAATCTCTTGACTACACCCAGCTGTGCTGCAAGATGGACATTCAGTCTCACTGTGATAAATATATAATATTCTGTAACCAATCTCAATCAGCTGTTAAGGAGTTTTTGTTGATAAATATTCAGTTGAGGGTATAAAAGTCCTATGAGATGACATTTAAGGATTCATTAGAAACAACACTGTTTCCAATACTCAGCTAAAGCAGTTAAAAACTCATGAAACTACTTTTTCATCTAACTTGTCAGCAGCAATGTACTTTTCCATCGATAACCACTAATCACTGATGCTCTTCAAGCTGGTTACACTGAACTCACAGCCTTCTTTCAACCCCACCTTCCTGTTTCTTTGCACTTTTAATTGTCAAAGGCAGAAAAATGCCTAAAGAAAATGAAAAGAAAAAAAAATAAATAAATAACTGAACTTATGATAATATCTCATTCAAACAGAGATCAGAATGTCTTATTCATAGAGTCAGACATGTCTGACTGTATTGCAATTTTATCATTGATCCTGAGAACTTATATTTCTATTTCTCCACAGGTCTTATTGTTGATGATTCATCACTTAAGCTCCCCATACGTAAGAAGTGAGTTTGGTTTTCAGGTATTATGTCAGCAATACAGTGATAATCTGTTGATTTCTGGGGAGCTTTTCCTTATCTGAAATGAGGGTTTATTGATAGAGGCTTATTGATAGTGGGTGTCATACGCTGTCCAGATTGTAAAAATCCTTTCAAGCAAATGTACTCGTAGTATTGATAAGGTTAAATTATATTTCATATTTTATTAAACCCATTGGGAAATCTGAAAGTGTATGGATTTTTTGGGGGGCAATGGGGGTCGTAAGTCTCAGTTCAATTTAATCTTTGTTGCAATTACACAGTGCCAACCTTTTTCAGGGAAAGAAAAACATATGTGTATATATATATATATAATCTGATATTAACAGCCTAATGCAGACAAACATTGTTGTATGCAGATCAACAATAGATTAAATGTATATAGGGTGTCTAGCTGAAGCTAATTTTCAGCCCTCGTCGCTGGTTAGGTTTTAAGATTCAGGTTCAAACAGCCAAACAGGTGACGTTGATGAAACAACAGAATTAGGATAAAATACAACAAGGCAGATAGAACAGACATGTGTGTATCTGTGTGTGTATGTGTTGTATATGACTGTGAATATTGTTTGTGTGTGTATGACCGTAAATGTGTATATGTAAGCATGGATTTGATGAGCAAACTAATCAGTCTGATTATGATTATTTTCATTCATTGGTTCTGTTTTTTTCTCTCTAATCTCATGTAACTATGGCACATGAAATAATCCCATGTCTGCACCCGAAAGAAAAACCATCCAATAAAAATGTGGTCACCAAAAAAAATAAAAAGTAGAAATTAGTAGAAAACAAATGCCACACAAACACCTGCAGATTGCACACCAGATTTAAGTTTGTCTGATTCTGACCAAAACAACATTTCTGCTGCAGAAATATTTCAGTCCAGACGCTGTGTAGCCTTCTTTAGATGTTTTGTTTTTTTACCTGGGAGGCCATGTCAGTCAATGTGCATAATTTATCCACGCTTGTATATACCAATACCTGCTTGGTGGCAGTATTTGTCACAGCAGGGCAGCAGAGACAAAGGGTTTGTTTTGCAGGGATGCCTATATTTCAAACTAGTCAGTGGCAAAATATCGTTCATACATTGACTTTAGTAGGAGAATAATGGTGGCTGTACTCTACGCCACAGATGAGAAAAGCAAAGTCCTGGGATGATAAATTAGATGAGATCAGACGAGAACTGAATGTCAGTGGTGAAATTTGGCTGTCGCACCTCTATGGAGAAATGATATACAGCAAAAATGGTTTATTATAAACACACAAAGGTGAGGTTGTGTACATAAAGTCCAAAATTCAAACACTTAAAGTAGAACTGTGTAAAACAAAAGTCTGGACTCTAGCACACACCAAGATGCAGAAAGTAACCTTTTGTGCATCATGAAAAGCTTGACAGCTGAGAAAAGAAAATTAGTGTCCCTCGATCAGTACCTCGATGAACCACCTCTGACCCTGAAAACGGTTGCCAAATGTCATGACAGTGACTCAACATACCCTGCTGTTAATGCTGATTCTGCAGACAGCAGAGATTTGCCCAGCTGCCAAACACTGATGGTATTGGCACCACTTTCACAGTGATGCAGCGTTTTCCTTAAATTGACTCTTTTTTCCCCTGTTTAGTATTGTCATGTTAGCCTAACCCTAGTTTCACGATACCAGACAATCAGATATCTATAAATACACGAAAGTTGCTTGAATGGTGGAGAGGACAACCACTAACAAACCTACGCCCCTCACATTTTGCCGAGGTCACGTCTTACCGGAGATGATGTTCTCTCTCCCCCCACTCCACTCTGTAGTGAACTAAAGACTGGATTGGTTCTGCAATGCAGGTTTTTTTTAAGGTCACTAAGTGTTTCCTCACAAAATAACCTGGGAGACTGTTTTTAGTTTCTGTGAGTGAAGTATTACGAGACTGACCTGTGAGTCTAGGCTAACCCATTGTTGCTAATTTCAGGGCTAACCCCCTTCACTTTTTTTAACTGTTAGTCAAACAGACAAGACTTTTCTTGGTCTCAAGAGCAAGAGCAGCACACTGTGGTCTGTACTGTAAATTTACCACCAGATTGACAACTTGCTGCCAAAACTTTCCTCTGCTCCGCTCAAACTCGCTCAACCACACACGCTTGCTATACACATTACGCACTGCCCTATTCCTTAAAGAGAGCTACGATAACAGTTTCCCAGGCAACAACAAACAGAGATTGACTCACGTTTCGGAGCAGCACTCCACAGAGAGGCCCCCAAACAGTATTGACTTCCAAATGAATATATATTTGGCCTTATTTTTGGCTTGGCGGGGGTTCTAGTTGGCCTGGCGCCCCGCCAGGCCTGTGTGAATATAGGGGAAACACTGGTGATACATCCTAGTTCATTCACAGCTCAGTAACTGTTCTACCACAGTTGATTTCTTGTTATTGTATGTCTCATGGCGCCCAGCAACACCCACATTTATCTACCAGGGGTCAGCTTCCCCTCAGAGTAGCAAACAGTTGGATTTGTTGTGTTCTGGTCCACAAATAGAGAAAAGCAACTGTACAGTCTTGGTGATGCTCAGACCCAGCCTCACATTTCTGGTGCTCTCTCAGCAGTCCGTTCATATGCAAAGTAGGTGTGGAAATAAAGGTGCTGTTGCATGCAACTGTTTCTCTGGGTTAATATTTATGAAACTTTTAAGAATTACACTTAAGAATGCTCCAAAGAGCCAACTTAGAAGTGTAAAAGACCCCCTGACCTCTAGTAATATACTTTATATACATAATGACATAAAAAAACATCTTCCCAGCTGTAATCCTGCCTCTGTGTTCAGTATTCAGTTATTTCTCATGTGTCATTTTTTGAGTGGTTTGTCTTCCTGTAAACCATTGACATATGTTTCATGACTCATCTTGAACTCAGGGGTGCATCTAGAAATGTATCCAACCAACAGTGGATCCAGTTTTGTGCAACAGGATAACAGCATTCATATAAACCTGCACTTGACCACTTCTGGGTCATAGTAGCTAGCAGAGCAATATCATAGGAAGAGGTGTTTGTTTTGGATATCTGTGGACAAAAATGTTTCCATTTCCAAAAAAATGTGGCTGAGGTCTAATTTATTCCTTCCTCCTCCTCCTCCTCATATAACATCACTGGTAAGGGAGGCGAGTGTGGAGGCCAGCAGTCCTTGACAGCTCAGCTTCTCTCTACAGTATTTGCATCGCAGCGCATCAGGATTTGATTTACACCTTCAGATTTATTCTGTTTCAGTAGGAAATATGTCACAGTACAGAAGATAAAGACGCTCTAACTCCCGTTTCACTGTGAATTCATGGTGTCTGGAGCATTTTTAAGTCAAAAGAAATGTACAGCTTTTATTCTTAAGTTTGCAGGCAGGAGTGAAAGAGAATGATTTTTACTTTTATCACTCGAACACAAAATTTTACTTTTGGCAGGTTGATACTTTTTAGGCCCTTATCATTAAATGTGCATGTAATGTATGAAAAGCACAATCATGGAAGTCATCGTGGCTCTTTTCCCCTCAGCTAAAAACTAACTAGAAATAAAGAAAACACTCATTCTGCCACAGGTGTCTTTTTTTGTGCAACAGGTTATCAACTAGTTACACTTCAAAGCTGGTGCTGTGATTGAAAGTTCATTACATAGAGAATTATTCAAGCTTAATGTTCACTGAAACACTCAAACACTGTGACAGCAGGGTTAATTAAAGTGGGTTTCTCGAATGCTGCATTTATTTCTGTGTGTGTGTTTGTGCATGATCGCTTGTGTGTTTATTCTGGAGTGACGGCTCTCTCTTTCTCTGCGCTGATTTTTTTAATCATAAGTGATTAGTGATATCATATTCAACAACACTCAACTAGAATTGCAAACGAGGCCAAGATGCGGCAGAGAGGATTGTGGGAGGTTTGACCCGCTTTCTGCCTCTTCTCTTGTTGATTACAACCGGCTCATCGAGGATGATCATTATGTTCAAAGTCAGTGAGAATCTGTTTGCTACAGCTGTTGTGTTTCTTCATTAAACTGTAAGCGAGCTCGGTTGAATTTAATTTCCCAAAAATACTGTTAGCAAAGAGTCTCTTTCCCTGTTAAACATGGTGAATTATTCATGGAGCTGCTCTAAGAGCTTGTGGTGAAACATGGAGTTACTGACTGCTGTGAAGCTGGCATGGCAACCACTTAAAATAGGGCCTTGTATGAGATCAGAGCTGTCAATCTTTTTATTCATTATGGAAACCTTTAGTCTGCATGTGTGCTGGTGCTAACATTTATCTGATAGATTGGACTGATCAGATTTATGCATCATCTGGGTTTTGATGGAGCTTATCAGTGTAAAATGTTTTCACTGTTTTATGGACTTCTTTTTAAGAGTGACATTTTAATATGAATCTTTAATGCTGGCAAAGATGCAGTCAGTAGATTTAGTACAGTAATGAAAATAAACTGTCCAGTCTGGTAGTAATCAAATTTTCCACAAGTTAATAAGTAGCACTTTGAAGGTTATTTATTGCTTATACTAGATGGTGGTAATCCACGTTAAAAATCACAAGTGGGCGGAATACAGATTCAAACCAAAAATCACTTCAAAGTTAATGAATGGAATCATTAAATTTCCTTAATGAAGCAGCCTCTAGGCTTTGGAGAGATGAGCTTTAATGGAAAATTATATTTGGAGATCCAATCAGTGAGTCCCCCCCCCCCCCCCCCCCCCCCCCCCACACACCCTTATTGCCTTCTTGTTGTCATCATTAATACACAAGGCTGTGTGTGTGTGTGTGTGTGTGTGTGTGTGTGTGTGTGTGTGTGTGTGTGTGTGTGTGTGTGTGTGTGTGTGTGTGTGTGTGTGTGTGTGTGTGTGTGTGTGTGTGTGTGTGTGTGTGTGTGTGTGTGTGTGTGTGTGTGTGTGTGTTACCTGATGACCTTGTGATGTGAACGTCCACGGCCAGATGCATCATTCTTTGTAGGTTCATAACTCGGATTTCACTCCAATCCTGTTTGGTTTGGTTAAAATGAGCTCTAGTGCGTTTTCCTGTTTAATGCATTCTGTCGAGCTGTCAGTGGCACTGGGACTAAACCGCTTCCAAGTGTTTTATTTTTTGGTGTGAAAGCAAACAGGTCAACCACAGGATTTTATGATAGAATATATGTGATTTTAGCATAAATATAAATAACGATTCTATCCTACAATACTTAATCAGTATAAGCAATGTATTCATGTCAATTACTAGGTAATCATGTTAACACATTTGCATTTGATTCAGTGAGTCTTTGTGTTGTGCTAGCATCGTGTACTTAGGTTCATTAAGTCCATGAACGACGTTCCACAGTGATCTCTCCATATTACTTTGATATAAGACGCAGTTTTCTTGTCCCATCTCTACCTTTTTCCCTGATCCTCGCCCGCTTAGCTGACAGATAGATGTAGACATACCTTGTTTGCATATCAATACTTGTATCAGCTCCGCCAGTCTTGACACCTGTTGATGAAAAATACAGCAAAGAATTAACACAATTACAGCGATTTGCATTGACCAAGGCCGGAGCAGCTGTCACTATGTGTGACTGTGGCTTTTTATAGCACCTGTATCATTAACTCATCACATGTACCTGCAAACTGTCATCTCGAGACTTTAGAAAAAGTGGCTTCATAAAAACACCAGGAAATAAGACGATGCCTCCAGTGTAAATAAATGAAAAGTTGGTCACACGAAGTTAGTAGTGTTCAGTCATCTGTGTGCCTTTGTGCCTCAGTGTTGTGCAGATGTTGTGTAGACACCTGACTGTAGGTCTTTCCAATGGATTTGCAAGAAAAACCCAGTTGATGTGATTGTTTACCAGGCTTTAGTTGAATCTCAGTGGAGATCTGATAGAGCGAGATAGTGTCTGTAGTGTTCTCACTCAGAGTGTAGCAACTCTGTTTCAACACCGAGTTAAACCGTGTCCAATGAAAACATGAGTCGTGGTGGAGTTGACCATTTACTCAGCAGTCTTCAATGACAATTGGTGAAAACTGTAAATACAACAAATATTGCATTTTAGATAACATAAAACATGAATTAGCATAGTTTTAGGCACAATGAAGTACTGTAATTATAGCCAGCAGAATGTTTTTAAATGTGTAAATAACATAGGCAAAATGTCCCTTTTTAATTACAAATAAAATATATATTTCTAGCAGCTATCACTATTTATTGTTTTTAACACCTTAAACATGAAATGTGTACACTTACGGCGTTGCCTGTACAATATTTCTCAGCGGGTAGCTACGATAGCTTCAGAACATGTCTGCCTCACTCTCAGTCCAAGGAGAAAAAGAACTAAACAGGAAGTCAACCAACACAGGTGACCTTAAGGAAGTGACATCATCAGTGAGTGGGCCTTCAAAATAAAACCCTCTTAATAAAACTTTTTACTCTTATTTTGTAACTACAAAGCAGACATTACAAATGAATAAGAGAAATGCCTTAGGGGCAACACACTCCCCGTCTGGCCTATGTGAGGCCACTATGAACTTGAGGGAGCCTGGACATTAGTCCTTAAATCAGTCCTTAGGCAGAAGTAGAACCACCTCTGCAACTGGCCTTAGGAAGGTTCTTGCATCACCTTGGTCAGTAGTTTTTATCTCAACCTTTCTCACATGTCCATCCTTCCCCGGGAAGGTTGTAGAGACTATGGCCATGGGCCAGCAGTTACGGACAGTCTGTTTGTCCCTGAGGAGAACCAGATCACCAACTTGAAGGTTTCTGCGCGACACTGTCCATTTTTGTCTTCGTTGTAAGGATGGTAAGTATTCTTGGCTCCAACGAGTCCAAAACTGATTTGCGAGAGCTTGAACTTGTCTCCATTGTTTTGTGTAAAGGTCCTTGTCCGTGAAGTCCCCAGGAGGGGGTGGAACTCCTGATTTCTGTGTGAGGAGCATCGCCGGCGAAAGAATGAAAGGTTGCTGCGGGTCTGTAGACACAGGTAGGAGTGGACGTGCATTGATGATAGCTGTGACTTCCGCCATTAGCGTTGAAAGCACCTCGTGGGTTAGGCGACTCTTTTGCTGCAAAAGCATCGAATCTAGGATTTCCTAGCCACACCGATCATTCGCTCCCAGGAGCCTCCCATGTGGGAAGCATGTGGCGGTCTGAAGTTCCAGCTGCATCCTTGTTCACTGACGTATTTCTGCACTGTCTCGTTCATCTCCAACTCCTTACTAGCTCCAACGAAATTGGTGCCGCAATCAGACTGAAGCTGTACAGCAGGGCCTCTGAGTGCGAAGAAACGCCTAAGAGCGTTTATACAGCTGGACGTGTCCATAGACTCAATCAGTTCAATGTGAACAGCTCTTGAACTCAAACAACTGAACATCATGGCCCACCGTTTGCTCTCTGCCTGTCCTCCTCTAGTGCGCCTGGTTACAATGGGCCAAGGCCCGAAGACATCGAGGCCCACGTACGTGAAGGGAGGGCAGACCTTGAGGCGCTCAGGTGGTAGGTCAGCCATTCGTTGTTCTTCCAGTCTGCCACGCAGCTTGCGGCAGGTTATGCATTTGTGGAGGACTGAATTGATTAGTCGCTTACCACCCAAAATCCACAGTCCAGCTGCCCTTACTGCGCCTTCTGTGAGATGGCGACCCTGATGTCTCACCTGCTCATGATGATGTCGTACAAGCAGTAGGGAGATGTGACTGTCTTTGGCTAGGATTACTGGGTTCTTCTCTTGACATGTAAGCTGAGAATGTTTCAATCTGCCTCCAACGCAGATGAGGTTACCCTCTAGGGTTGGACTGAGTTTATGCAAAGGGCTGCTTGTGTGCACCACTTTGTTAGCTCGGAGGGCTGAAAGCTCTTTTGCAAAGGCTGACCTTTGTGCAGCTTTAAGAATGATATCTTTTGCTTGGGTCATCTCGTCCACAGTACGAGGTAAGTGACATTTGTGCCATCCTGCGCATCCACTGTTTTTGTCGTTGTTTTGTTTGTGAGATCTTACCATATGGATGAGGAATGCCACTGCTCGTAGTAGAGAGTTGAAGGTGGAAAACCGCTGGAAGCGGTCAGGGGTAAGTCCATGTTCCTCCAGGTAAGTAGCGCAGGTACGAACCTGTGGTCGGATCTCTGAGTCCTTTTCCGGTTCGATGAGCTCAAAGGTCTCACTAGTTTGTGTTGTCTCTGCAGATGGATGATGCAGGAATGAAGGTCCTGTGAACCAAGAACTCTGCGCAAGATGGGATGCAGGTAAAGATCTCGATGCATGGTCCGCAGGGTTTTCTTCTGTGCGTACATAATGCCATTGTTCTGGTGCGGCGGATTGTCGGATGCGCTGAACTCTGTTGTGGACGTATGTGTAAAAGCGTTTTGTCACATTATAAATGTACCCGAGCACCACCTTGCTGTCCGTGTAGAACCTGATTGCATCCAATTTCAGATCTAGCTCCTCTCGGATGAGATCCGTCATCTCTACAGCAAGGACGGCGGCGCAGAGTTCAAGCCGCGGGATAGTGGGTTCGGACTGCGGCGCTAATTTGGCTTTTCCCATAACGAGTCCTACTTCAGCTTTTCCGTCCTCCTGAACTGCTCTCAGATAAACGACGGCTCCAAGCGCCTTGGTCGAGGCGTCCGAGAACACACACAGCTCTGTGTGCACAACTTTGATGAGCGAGGATGGCGTGTATGTGCGTGGCACATGTAGCTCCTTTAAGACCTGAAGAGAATCTCTCCAGTTTTCCCATTTCTTCAGCTTGTCTTCTGGGAGGGGTGTATCCCAGTCAGATAGCTCCGAAGTCAATTCCCTAAGAAGGGCTCTTCCCTGGATCGTGACAGGTGCCAACAACCCCAGGGGATCAAAAACACTGTTGACAGTGGAGAGGACTCCACGTCGGGTGAAGGGTTTGACAACAGTAGATGCAGAAAAGGTGAATGTATCTGACCTGATCTCCCATAGTAGGCCTAAGCTACGCTGCATGGGTTCTGCTTCTCCACTCAAATCTAGATCCTTGATGACTGGAACGCAGTCCTCAGGCGGGAAAGCTCCAATGACTGCTGGACTGTTCGACACGAATTTATGCAAGCGGAGGTTTGATTCAGCGAGTGAAGCTTGTGTTCGACGAAGAAGGTCGATCGCCTCTGCTTCAGATGGCAAAGACACCAAGCCATCATCTACGTAGAAGTGTCTCTCCACAAACTTCACTGTGTCGGGTCCATACTTCTGGGCGCCTTCAGCAATGGCTCTTCGCAGACCATAAATGGCTACAGCAGGAGATGGCGAATTGCCAAAAACATGAACTCTCATGCGGTAGTCGACAACCGGCTTACTGAGGTTGTTATCCTCGTGCCACAAAAAACGAAGGAAGTTGCGATGGTTCTCATGCACTAAAAAACAATGAAACATCTGTTGGATGTCGGCTAGGACGGCTACTCTCTCCTTCCGAAAGCGTAGAAGGACGCCTAGCAGAGAATTGTTAAGGTCGGGACCTGTCAGAAGCACGTCATTGAGGGAGACGCCGGCGTACTGGGCGCTGGAATCAAAAACTACCCTGATTTGGTTGGGCTTTTGAGGATGGTATACTCCAAACGACGGAAGATACCAGCACTCCTCGTTTTCCTCCAGTGGCGGCGCTACTTCTGCATGATCGTTGGCAAAGATCTTCTCCATGAATGCAACATATTGTTCCTGCACCTGAGGATTCCTCTTGAATTGCCGCTGCAGAGATTCAAACCGTTTGACTGCTTGCTCTCTGTTATGTGGCAAGCGCTGACGCGGCTCCTTAAAGGGTAACGGGGCAACCCAATTGTGAGCGTCGTCTCTGTGCACATTGGTGTCCATGATCTTCAGAAAGAAGACATCTTCTATTGATGGAGCAGGTTTGTTATCATGTTCGGTTTGGTCGAACACTGTGTGTCCTAGCATCCTCTCTGGCGATTTGCTAGGCTTGCTGATGTTTGGTTGTGTTTCCTTGACATGCATGAAACTTGTACAAGGCTGAAAAATGGAATGGCGACCACCATCTAACACATTGGTCTTGAATGTGTCAACCGTTGGCTTATGCACGTTACCCAAACACACTTCTCCTATCACGACCCAGCCTAGATCGAGACGTTGTGCAAAGGGAGCGTTATGTGGCCCGTTTACTTGTTGTCTGACCTTGTGTGCTCTAAGCACGTCTCTTCCGAGTAGCAGGAGTATCTCCGCTTCTGGGTCCAGCTCAGGAATGTGTTTGGCGATGTGATGAAGATGAGGCTGATGCAAGACTGCACTTGGTGTTGGGATCTCAACTCGATTGTTCGGGATTTGAAGACACTCGAGGAGCGGTGGGAGAGAGATGAGCACTTTTCCATCCAGTGACTCTATCTGGAATCCTTCAGCCTTCCTGCCACAAGTTTCCATGATGCCTGAGCATGTTCTGAGATGGTACGAAAGTGGTTTGTTCTCCACATTGAACAGCTCGAAGAACTCTGGTCTGGCTAAAGAGCGATTGCTCTGGTCGTCCAGGATCACATAAGCTTTAACGGCTTCGTGTCTTGAATGTTCGGGATAAATCTTTGCCAGACAAATCTTAGAGCAGGAACGACCCCACTGACCTGGGCCACAAACTTCTGTGCAACTTGTTCTAACATCAGTCACATTAGAATCTTCTCCCTCCCCGCCGTCCTCTTGTGGCAGCGGAGGAGCCTTGGTGGGTTGAAGCAATGGGCCAGGGTGCATGGCTGCATCATGGTTGGTGCCCTCACACTCTAAGCACTTCACAGAAGATTTGCAATCTTTGGCTACATGTGAGGATGAGGAACAACACTTGAAGCATATTCCTTTCTGTTTTAGAAAAGCCTTTCTGTCATCGATAGATTTGTATCTGAATGTCCTGCATTTTTTAAGTGGATGTGGTTTATTGTGCAGTGGACAGTTCTTGTTAGGGTCGTTGTTGATTGTAGAGACCTCTGTTTTGTGTACTGTGATAGATTTGTTGGTGTTAAAACTCTTCACAGGTAGCCGTTCTGGTTTTGTAGGGTTTGTGCCGCTGCTTTGATGAATAAAGCTGGGGTCATTTCGTCTCTTTCCCTCGTGGCACACAAAGTCACAAAAGTAAATGAAGGGAGGGAAGCGACCATTGTTCTCTTCTTTGTACCATGACCCAGATGAGACCCACTTGTCCTGAAGTCCATATGGAAGCTTGTCCACGATTGGTCCAATGCCTCGGGAGGTATCTAGATACGACAGCCCAGAGAGATATCCATCCTCCTTGGCTCCTTGTATCTCCATGAGCAAATCTCCAAGTTCACGTAATTTGGTGTGTTCCTTGGCCGAAATCCTTGGAAAGCTGTCTAGCCTGTGGAAGAGTGATTGTTCGATTATTTCAGGGGCGGCATAGCAGTCACGCAGCCTTTCCCATGCCTTACGTAGAGCTAGATTGGCGTTGTTCACATGCACTGAACGTATGCGTCTCACTTGATCACCAGACTCTTTCCCTAACCACTTGGTCATGAGGTCTAGTTCTTGTGTTGCTGTGAGTTGGACTTCAGCCACTGCATTGGTGAATGAGGACTGCCATGCACGGAAATTCTCCGGCTTATCATCAAATTGGTACAGACCTGACATAACAAGATCTCGTCGTGCCAAATACTGTGCCAGAGGGTCTGAGAGTGGTGTGCTAGCTGGAAGCATATATGGGGATGTGTATGGCTGAGCATGTACATGTGTGGAAGAGTTTATTCTTTTAACATCAGTCTTTGACTCAACTCTGTTCAGTTCAGACAGGTTTGGTGCGGGTAAGTATGTTTCATCTTCTTTTTCAGGTTTGATTTTAGGTTTCGGTTGGAATTCTGTTATGCTTGCAGGTGGGTGCCACATCTTGAAGCTGTCCTGTGATACAGCATGGTCTGGAGGTTTTATACGTGGGACCGGTGCTAATGAAGAGGTAGGCTGATTCTGATCAATTTGAGATTGAACATAATCACTGGTGCGTTGCTGTCTAAACTTTTCTTCTGACTCAGATTTCTTATTTTCCAATATAGCGTCATCATCCTCCAACACTTGTGCTTCCGCCACGGCTGCATCTGCTTCACGGTGTAGCGTTAGCACTTCCAGCTCTGTATCGATTCTAGCAGTGTCTAACTCATTTTGAGCCTCTCTTGTTTTCCTTTCTGCTTCTTTAGCAGCCTTTTCCAGTTTTAATTTAGCCTCCTGGCTAGCATATGAAGCTCTCACCTTAGCAGCTTCTGCTTTAGCTCTGGCACGAGCTACGTTTGATGATGACGATGATGTGTTGCTTTTAGCACTTGCTGCTCCCGACTTGTTGCTAGCTGCCATCTCGAACACTTTGAAACATTGAGTGCCGCCTTTTCACTGTAGTGTTCTCACTCAGAGTGTAGCAACTCTGTTTCAACACCGAGTTAAACCGTGTCCAATGAAAACATGAGTCGTGGTGGAGTTGACCATTTACTCAGCAGTCTTCAATGACAATTGGTGAAAACTGTAAATACAACAAATATTGCATTTTAGATAACATAAAACATGAATTAGCATAGTTTTAGGCACAATGAAGTACTGTAATTATAGCCAGCAGAATGTTTTTAAATGTGTAAATAACATAGGCAAAATGTCCCTTTTTAATTACAAATAAAATATATATTTCTAGCAGCTATCACTATTTATTGTTTTTAACACCTTAAACATGAAATGTGTACACTTACGGCGTTGCCTGTACAATATTTCTCAGCGGGTAGCTACGATAGCTTCAGAACATGTCTGCCTCACTCTCAGTCCAAGGAGAAAAAGAACTAAACAGGAAGTCAACCAACACAGGTGACCTTAAGGAAGTGACATCATCAGTGAGTGGGCCTTCAAAATAAAACCCTCTTAATAAAACTTTTTACTCTTATTTTGTAACTACAAAGCAGACATTACAAATGAATAAGAGAAATGCCTTAGGGGCAACACAGTGTCCTTTTTAGAGAGAGAGTGTGGCAATGAAATAATCCAAAAGTTTTATTGGAGAGTGATCTCAGTGCAAAAAAAACAACAACACAGGATCGCCTGAAGAGCCTGAGGCACAGTAACAGGCAGCTTTTATGCAATGGGTCATACCTCATGTTTGGAAAAAAGAAAGTTATTTTTGCAGACTCTGAATGGAGCTTTAGGTCAGTAAACCTTAAAAAGAGAAAAGGAAGAACTGTTGGGAAGCTGAATACTGAAGAGCGTCGTCCGTGTAGCAGGCTGCTGGAGGTCCTTGACTGACCTGTTTGTATTTATTTGCCCAACTGTAGTGTGTGTCGGCTCTGTGACTTGTATATGTTGAAACACAGCTGAGGAGGGATGGTTACAGAGTTACAGAGACAGCGATGGTAGATGGAGGCTTGGTGGGCGGCAAACTGTTTGTTGTGTTTAACATTAGGAAGGTCAGAGCTTTGAGGAAAGGGCCTCAAAGCAAATGGAGGTAAGAGATGAGCGTGAGGGGGCGGATGAGTGACCTCCTCACCTTCGCATCTGTCTCTCTTCGTCTGTCATCTTCACTCGGCCCTTTTTCGCTTCTCTGCTCTTGCCGAAACATCAAAATGTAACGCTTATAAATATGTTTTAAATAAATGCATGAATGTGTTTTTCAGCTGACCTTCTCCTTATTCTGCCTATCAGTAGTTTGTGAATTTATTCTATAGAGTACATTCATGCAGATTTAAACTGGTACAGCCATTTTTTGGGTTTCATTCAGTCTTTCCCTGATTTCATTGTACTGCACTGTTGCTTTATTTTATATCAAGATATGTTTCATTATAGAGGAAAAAAAAACAGCTAATTACAGAGAATTATTGCCAGAATTGCCATGAAATCACATTATTATGTAATAAAAGAGCAGATATTACAGTGTGTTGTTGGCAACGCTGCTCTGAAAATGAAAATGAATGAAAATTCTGCTCATGACAAATATTTAACTTGAATAAATTCTTCATAATCTTTAATCAGACTCTTGATTAGTTTTTCAGGAGCATCGTCAGCTCTTTTTGTCTTGATGGCAGATTTTTATCATGGAGACACATCGATGTGTTTTGACCGGTGCACCGCTTTAGCCCAGACTGAAATATCTCAACAACTACTTGATGCACTGCAATTTAATTTTGAATAGACATTCGTTGTTTCCAGAAGATGAACACTACAGACTTGACTTTACTCTTTACTTTTTACTTTTGTGCCAGCAGCAGGTTTTCACTTTCCCTGAATACATGTCAAAGTCAACCAGATTTGCCACAAAAGTTTGTAGAGACATCAATCGTTCATAGATGATGAATCTTGGTCTTTCGGGAGATGTTTCAACAACTATCGGATGGATTACTGTGAAGTTTGGTTGATGTCCCCTTAAGATACCTTTTTTTACTTTGTTGATCCCTTAACCTTTCACCTAGTGCCACCATCAGGTTAAAAATTGTGATTTGTCCAATACTTTGATTCATGCGCAATAACCTGTAAAAGTAATGACATTCCCATCAGTCGAGGCTGTACTCCGCTGTACTGCTAATTAGCAAATGTTAGCACACTAACACATTAAACTAAAAGAGAGAACAAATTAAACACTAAACGCCAACTCAAATAATGTTCATATTCCAGTTGAAGCACAAAAGAGAGAAAAACAAATAGAGATGAAGTGTCAGAAGTATAGACAGTGCAGGTCATGTAGAGAGTCCTGTGTCATATTCAGAGTGTTTTCACGAGCTGAACTCATTGAACAGTTATGAGTGTTTTTAATATTGTGGATCATGACTCAGTAGCATCGACACTCAACACTCTGTCTGCACTCGCCTGCTATTGTTTTGACATTATTTGTGTTAAATTTAATCCGCTGTAATTAAGAGTATGACATGATGGGCAGGCAGAGAGCAAATGTGTGTGTGCTTGTTACACAACTATGTGGGAGAAGAGTGATTACAGCTTAAAGACATACTATTCTGTTTGTAAACACAACATTCGACTCAACACCACAGTGAGAGCGAGAGAGCAGTTGTCGATTTTATGGATATTTATTTTCAACTAAAATTAGAAACACAGAAATTCTCTGAAAGTGTAATCACACTAAATGATATCAGTGTATGTTTCATGTCTTCATGTTAAGACTTCATTGAGTTATGACTTGGAAGAGTACATTTTTTGACTCAAATTCACCTCATGCAGCCTCACCCCCAGCTCTCCTCTTTAATGTTCATATATCCTATAATTCTGCGATCGCTAAACTCCCATCCAGAAACTTTACTAAGGAACATTTTATCTTGACTATCATACTTAGAAAATGTTTGAAGGTTATGTAATCAGTATGTGTGAGAATTACATATTTAATATGTAGAAGTTCATCATACATATATATAATATTTTATATATTTGTGAGGAGGCATGAAAGCCATTCCTTTTAATATTCTTCTCCAAACAGGACCCTGAACTGTAGTAAACTCCCTGCACCGGCTGAGTTGATCTTTGGTCGACCCCGGAAGACTCTAAGCGCAACTCCTCCAGAGGGGGCGCTCAAGGGCCTGAGGCTATACAGTCGATTAATTAATGTGACGGGTGGCATCGGACAGACAGAGATTTTATTGGACGGTGAACTTCAGGCCCAGATTTGTAGCATCATCATTTCTGGGGTTGGACATGAGACCAACAGACAAAGAAAACAGGTGTGGTTTCGAAAACTGGGTGGGGAGTGGTCAGGGAAATATAAGTGGGTGTACGAAAGTCATAAATCAGTTGTAACCGGGCAACTCAGAGTTGACTGATGATGTTTGATCGTTATCTCTTTTTACATCAGTTCCGACTTTCTCTTTTGGTTTTTTGCTTCGTCTGCTTTTGAACCTCGCTGTCCGACTGATTTAAGACAGGACAAGGAGCTCAGTGAATATTTAATTCTCCATCTCCCCCTGTAATGTTTATCCTGTCCAGATTGGGCTAAATAGTGTTTTCTCTCTTTTTTTTAAAATTTCTTAAATTAAATTAAATTTCTACTTGAGTGAAAATTCTGGATGCCAGAAAATTGGTGAATGAAACGCGTTCTCTTAAATCATTTTTACAAGCCACCTAAAATCTGTTTGTATGAGTGTTTATGAGGCCCATCGTGTCCATGGCAGCACACAGATATTACTATCATAAATGAAAGCAGAATCAGCTCAATAACTGCGTCATAATCAAAACCGTAAATCCCAGCCTCCGCTCTTCATCTGATGGAGGATAATAAATTCTTATGCAGCCCTGAATGATAGATGCGTAGGAAAATTAGGATATTGAATGTCTGCTGAATGTGTGGACCAACACATTGATCCAGCACTAAGAAGTCAAGCCAGCATGCAGGAGTCTTCTATTTATTTTCCTCCTCCGCACAGAAGCCTTGAACCACACTTGCTGTGGTCAGTCCACATCCCAGGCTCGTCCTCTCGCTCTCGATCTTCAGTATTTATGTCTCTCCATGTTTAGAAAGACTTTTCTCTCCTACATACAGTCCCTCTGGATCCTGAAGAGAGGAAGCAGGAAAAGAAGAGGTTCTCATCTCTCGCCTTGACCCTGTTGGTCTCTATCGAACGCTCAACAGGGATGTTGGGGTAGCATGTTCAGTAGTTGTGCGTATATGTGCACATGTTTCTCGTGTGTGTGTGTGGGTGTGTTTTTAGACGTGTTGCTGGCACGATCTCTGGCACTCACCAGCTGATAATTGCACATAATTGCATCCATTTGTGGAAAAGGCACAGATGAACATCAGCAAGCCATGTGACACGTGCTGACATGTAAGTGTTTGTTGCCTCAAGATTAACAAAACGGACTCTTGTGATCGGTTGATGGAATGTTGTGTGACACGTGATATCGGGTGGCGTGTGTTTGTTACTGTGGTAACCACGGATGTTGCATCTGCATTGTTTCAGCTTTAAGTAGCGCTAAATGAATCAAGGCTGTTTTAAAAAAAAAATGAATAACAAGGCTGGCAACATATAATCTTCTCTTTGTCAGCAAATCCCATTAAAGACCAAAACCAACAAGTGTCGTCTGTGTTTCTGAAGCTATAAAGCTCCACTGTTGCTCAAAAACGAACTAAAGCTAAAAACGCACAAAAATGAGCCGCACTGTTGCACTGGCTCACATGTTCCTTCATTATCATGAACATGAGTCATAGTAATTTTGAGTCCGTCCCACATACCCCATTGCTGCTGTAAATATTCACTAAAGAACCAAATGTATAATAATCAGGGTCTGGAAATAGTCTCCTTATTCCTGTTTAAGCAAATCACTTATATATTTATGTTTTTACAGATTTATGTCTTCAGAGGGAAGCAATGGGTTTTTGGTTGAGAATCAGAAGGTTTTGGTTCTGGTTTTATGTGATTTGTTCACAAAAAATAAAAAGAATATCTCCAGGCCTCTCCATTTTAGTTGGGAAGGGGTAGTCAAAAGTTTACATACTTTTCTCATCTAAGTGAATGGAAAGGTGTGTTCAAACTTTGATTGGTACCGTTAAATAGACACAAATAGTGGATGAATAGAAAAACGCTTTGGTGCCAGTAGAAATGGCTCATTTGTATCCAAATATACTTAAAAATATAATTGTGGATTGAGCTGTAAACGGGATGAAAAGATGTTTGTTGTGCATGCGTGGATGCTTTTAAGGGACGACATGCAGAGACTATTTTTTAAATTTTTTTTTTAATTCATTTTGTCATGTGGGAGGACATCAATAAAAGAGGAGCAGCAGGAGCGGTGGTGACACGCTCCCTCATTATTCTTATCTGGACGGTACATCACATTATTGGTGAAAACACAAAGAGAGCAGCACCACAGAGCAGAAATAGTGTGGAAGCCTGACTGACTGGAGATCCTGCTGTGCCACCGTCACCGGCATCTGACGTCGCTTCAGATGACGCCTGAGAGGGAAGGCACAAAGTATTTCACCGTTTTATTTTTCTTTTACGCCTCTCCCACGCGTTCCAAGGGAAAAAGGAAAAGATGCGATTGAGGGGAAACATGGAGATGAGGAAGGAAATTGGCATGAATCCCAGGAGGAGTTACTAATTCTCATTTTACAGGATGATACATCTGAGGATCCCCAACGGTTTGTGGCATTTGAAGAACAGCAGCCTCTTTCGCTCTTCCGCAGGTCATGTGGACCTGTCAGTCTGCTTGTTACCAGTTCTTCATCCCCTATCTGTTGACCTCTGCAGTTCTTTGTGGACGTCCCCTCTGTGCTTGCCCTTTAAGCTTCTCTCTCTCTGCCGCTTTTGTGAACTGATTGCTAGGAAATGTAGTGTCTCCTCAGGTCTTTTTATATATGTTCAAATACAACATCGATGCCAAATCATACAACAATGCACAATAGACCAAGCTGGTGCCAATTGAACACCAACGCTCACCAGCTGAACTCCACCATTTCCCTGGACAGCTGATTCATGATCATGATGACAGAGGATCAGAGGAGATATGAAATGGTTCACGTGGGTTGGACAGTTGAATAGTTTGCTAAAGCACTTCATGAAAGAGCAGCTTGAAAAATAAACCCACCAAAAAGGGAAAAAAAAAACATTCAACTTGAATCAGAAATGGCTGAAAATGTCGAGCTGTGAGTTTTATGGGAACATAACTCGCTCAGTGGTGACTGTATGCTTTAGTATTTATTCATATTGAGGATCATATTTAGATCTGAAAATATGTTGTCTGAAGGGAAGAAAGTTGCAGTTTGTCTTTCTCTTCACAACCTTTAATACTAAATGTGTTGTATTGTTAAACACCACTAATTTAACATTTTTAGTCCCAACAGTCTTAATGTTTCTCCACAGATGTTCGGTCCTTGGCGTCTTCTTCACAGTTACATGATTCAGTGTTTAGATGAGTCTGATGTCAGTTTTTGTGCATGTTCACCATATTCAGGGCTTTCCCAAATCAGTTAGTGAGTAGAGGAAGCGGACGACTTTACAAGTGGCAAGTGTGCAACTGTAATATCCCTAAACTGAGAACATATGATAGAAAGGAGCAGAAATATTTAAGATATTTGATGTTCCACAACAATATATATATATATATTTTTTTTTTTTTTTATACATAAGATATTTCAGATGTGTGACCACAATTGGTACTGAAAAAGACATTTTAGCTTGATGTGATGGAGACACTGTTCCTAAATTACCTAAAAACAAACAAACAGTATATTTGGAATTTCTGTGCTGCAATTTTATTGTTACTTATCAGCCAATGTTTACACCAGTACCAATTTATCTGCAATAATCAAGTCTAATCATATTAGGACAGAATACTTCATAAATGTTGGATTAATTGCTAGCCTGCTGTACTGGTTTGTGTTAGATTTAGTTAATAAACTGGCAGCACAGTGTAATACTCAAAATATTCTCCAGCATAAGGATTTTTTTCATTTGCTCTGAAATTTCACACAATATGATACAACACTTGTATGGCCTGAGTAAAATCCCACAGTTTACCTGGTTATTTATACCCTCCCAGTAAGTACAGAGAGCCTCCACTGCTGAGAGCGTGACTTCATGTGGAGTGACACTCTGGTTCCTCCGCAGCAATCCATCATGACAGTTTGGTAAACGGCCTCAAAGCTGCGACCGTCCTTCTGGCACTTAGTCCCATCTCTGCTGAGCTCTGTTAGTGATTGCTGGGCTCTCGATCTCTTCCATGATTACCTTCGGCTCAACTTCCAGGACCACCAAGAGTCATGCTGATAAATACTCATACACTTCTCTGGATTTATTATCAGCACAATTCTGAGTTGAGATCTGTGGAAAATTGACAACACTAAATTAATTAAAGGTGCAGTCTAGAATAGAATAGACTTTATTGTCATTTCACAAGAAGTACAATAACATGCTTTGCCTTGCCTGAATATAAAAAATGGAAAATAAACAGTAATAAATACACACATGCACACAATCATCCCAAATCAATAATATATATTTTTAAAAAGCATTTAAAAGCAGCTCGACAGCAGTATTGCACAAGTTGTCCTATTATTGCACATTTGAGTTAGGTTGTAATAAAATGATTCTCAATACAGTTCATGACACAGTGGTGGGGCAGTGTTTGGTTTTGTTCAGATCAGTGATGGCTCTTGGATAAAAGCTGTCCTTCAGTCTGGAGGTGCAAGCTTTGAGTTGTCTGTAGCGCCTCCCAGAGGGTAACAGGGAGAACAGGTAATGACAGGGGTGGGTCGCATCTTTCAGGATGTTGTTAGTCTTGCGGAGGCAGCGTGTTCTGAAGATGTCCTCCAGAGTGGGCATGGTGAGTCCAATGACTTTCTCTGCGGTTCTTATGACTCACTGGAGACTTTTCCGGTCTGCCTCTGTACAGCTCAGATACCAAGCTGTTAGACAGCATGTTTGAACACTACACAGTCTAGTGGTGATGTTGGCCTACTGTAGAAACATGGCATTGAAACATGGTGAGCACCATGGAAGAGAACCCGCTCCCTCCGTAGATATACAGGACTCATTCTAAGGCAATGTAAACACAATGATTCTTATTTTTTGGGTTATTATACACAAATTAAAACATACTTATGAATATTATATTCCATTTCTGCCAATAGGTCCCGCCTAAATCTTACACACTGGTCCTTTAAATGTGTTTTTAATTACCTTAGAACAAGAGTAAAATGGACAAGGTTTCGATCCACATCTTAGGACCAGGTCAACATGTCACATTTTGAATGTTCATCAGTATGTTTCATTGGTGCTGTTTTAGTAACTGTGTACATGATGTGCGTATAATTACACACTCTCATACTTACTTTTCTTTAAGATTTTACTTTTGCTATATTTGTTTGCCTTTTTGGTAAATTCTGACTTACTCTGCACCAAGTCGAATGTATTGGAGTTTTCTGTTTCCTAGTAATAACTGGACTTGGATGTCAACATGAATGATGATTTAATAGACATTTAATTTAGTTTAATCAATCTTCATTTATATAGCACCAAATCACAACAAAAGTTATCTCAGGGCACTTTTCAGGTCTAGACTGTACTCTTTAATTTAATTCACAGAGACCCAACATTCCTACATGAGCAGCACTTGGCGGCAGCGGCAAGGGAAAAGAAATCCCCTTTAACGGGAAGGAACCTCAAGCAGAACCGGACTCTGGGTGGGCGGCCATCTGCCTTGACCGGTTGAGGTAGAGAGAGGGAGTAAGGGAGAGAAGTTTATGATGTTATTATGATTGTACTCAATATAGTCAAACTAATAATTACAGTAACTACCTTATGATACAAATGTGGCATAAATCACACCCACCCATTTACATCTGGTGGGCTCCGGCAGGTTTTTGGGATATCAGGTGGAACGGGAGACATTTCAGATAAACTTGCTGTGAAACAATAAAACATCTACTTTTATATTGTATTTTTCTACTCAAAATGATATCGCTTTTACTTTGTCCTTTAACCAAACACACTATGAAGGTTCAGCAAACAGCTTTATATAACTATACATCAACATCAGACCACAAGCTGAACCCCTACCCTCCATCCAATAATCTAAAAACAGTGAGTAAATAATACAATTAATGAAAACAAAGGAAACATTGTTATATATTCAAATAAGTATAAAACTACCAAATTATTCCCATTGCATAGTTAAAGTGCCAATAATGTTGTACATACTTGTGAAAAACCACTCAGTGGAGTTCACATCAGTAAATGTGGCTAATATAAAGAGCTTTACTTTTGTTTTCTCCCACAAATGCAGCACGTCTGTTTGTCTGAATCATGATTGAGGTGCTGAGTCACTGTCTTTGTTGTAGATGAAATCAGTCTGGAGGGGATGGTGGTGCACAGAGCTGAATGCAGACCAGTCGTCAATGACAACTACATGAAGCTGAAGAAGTGAGTGAACTTTGAACACTGCCGCAGTATGGAGAGACTGAGCGCTTTAAACGTGCCTCAGAGTTATGTCAGAGTAATGTAAATGTCACACTGCCTCACAGTTCACTGGGTTAGAAAGATGGGATAGAGCTAAAAAAAAATATTATTTAGTGGAAATATATTAATGAAAATGTAGGTTAAAAAAATGGAAGCATAGACGAATCTTCTATCACCGAATAACAGCATAAGATTTGTGCAGTAATGTTGATCTTGAACAGTTTTCCCTTCAACTTATAAAGCTCCTCCATTAAGTTATATAGCTGACATTTTAGATTTAAACCTGATGATGATGATGATGATGATCTGCCATGTGTAATATTTCAGTGTTGCAAAATATGTCACAGTGTTTCCACTACAGTGAGGGAGCAGACTTAACTACTGATTAATTATTCATACAATTGTTGTAATCATATACTCACAAATGTACTTTAAATGGTTACAGCAGCAATTGATTTTTTCCAAAAATGTGCCGTTGAATTTACTTGACAAGACAAAATCTGTTTCAGTGTGGTGAATTAATTTCAACAGGAGACGTGATTACGTTTAACTGTCTGTTTGTGTACATACTGTAAACCCTTCAATCCACTCATTTGTTTTGTTTTTTATGCTTTCTGACATCCTCTCCTCTTCACTGGAATCCGTTATTCCAGTCAGAGTTAGTGGATGGTATTGCTATAGCAACTGCATCACTGGCAAATGCTCTACTACAATAAAACCCAAGGCAAACACACAGTTTCCTTTAGTGTGTGAGACAACTTCTGTGTCAGCCATTCAAACCAGCAGAACACATCACAGGAACACACTTTTAAAGGATTAAGCTGGTGAATTTCTATATTTTTCTTACTGTCAACAAATCACATATGCAGAGCCAAACCAACAATGAGCTCATCCTACTTAAAAGTATTGTGTCTGTATACAAAGCCTGATATATTGTATTTCTCTGTGCTGCAGAGCTCTGTTGTTGGCAGTGGTGGAAAATAACTAGTTACATGAAACGGCGTTCCGTAATTTAATAACAAAATACATGTAACTGTTATCTGTTACAGATAACAGATTACACATTTTTTTAGATTTTGTAAATAAATCATGACATGGGCTTAAATGATGTCACAGTACTAATCAAGCTCGTGCCAGACTATTGACTTTTTTCATAAAATATCTCTATTTTATTCCAAAATCTACATGAACTAATGAATACATTTTCAAATGAGAGATACATCTTGCTTTATAAGAAATTATCTCCCTTATAAATCATGTCAATCATCAATCCACAAGTAATCAAATGTAATAAGTTACATTACTTATTGTCCAAAACTATTAAAAACACACCAGTGAGCCACAATGCTGCACTGGGTGTCATGTTTTTTCATCCATCCAAGTCAGTGGTTACTGTAACTTGTTTAGATATGGATCTTAAGAGCAAAAATTCAATATGATAGTAAGCTCTCTTTCCTAGCTTGTTGTGCTACGTATCACAACCTCTTGACTATGTACTGAAGTTTTTTGATGAGTCTATAATATAGTACAAAATCGAGAGGCTTGAAAACAGAAACACATTCCCGCACATGTGCAGTGTTGCTTTGTTATCATTCGTTGACAATAAGAAAAAATATAGAAATTCAGCAGCCAAATCCTTTAAAGGGGGGGATGGTTCATGTTTAAAAAAACTTGGTCTTGGTCATCAAACTATCTTTTCAGGTTTGTGTGCTGACCAGTGTTGTGATTCTTAGAGGTTGCAGATAGTGATATTTGAGTAAAGTACACACTGAACTTGCATTTGTCCAATTGTATTAATAATAACACTTGACAAAGTCTTCTCTTTTCACTCCTATTTTGTAATCTCCCATTTGGATGGCAGCTGACAACTGTCCCTTCATCATGGCAGGCTACAGGACATTATGTTGTCATGGTGGCATCTGTGTGTGTGTGTGTTTGTGTTTGTGTGTGTGTGTCCTTGTGAGCATGATCCAAGAACAGTTTTGGTAGAAACTTCACCAAAGATGCCCATAAAGTGATTTTATGTAGCACTTTACCACATTATGATGCATTTTAAAGGGTAAAAAATGATTTAGAAATCACTTTAAAGGGGATATATTATGCTTTTTGTGGTTTTCTCTCATTTATATTCTGCCATAATCCTGCTATCTATACTAAACACGGTGAGAGTTCAAAAACTTGAAGTTAATGAATGTAAAAAGGCTCCTGGCAAGTGAAAAGCCCAGACATATATGTACAGATGTATTTGAGAAGTCGATATTTTGAGTAAAGAGAGAGAGAAATTAGTAGTGAAATCCTACTATTACAGTTTGTTGCATGGTTTGTTGACGTAGCCGGCCTAAAGCTAACCAATCAGAGCAGAGTAGAGTCATCAGGAGGGGGGGCTTAAAGAGACAGGAGCTAAAACAGCCTGTTGTAGACAGAGGCTGAACTGAGGAGCTGCATAAAGAGTCAGTGTAAGACAAATACAGAGTTTTTTTAACCGTAAATCATGCAAATATTCCAGTGGAGCCCCAGAATATATATACCTGGAAATGTGCATGATATGTCCTCTTTTAAAATCATATTTGTGTTTTTTCTCTATTGAATTGTCATTGTATTTTATGGTAGTTATTTATGAAGTTATGTGTATTTATTTTACATTTATTAACATATGGAGGAGGATGAAATATGACAACAAATAAATGAGACAAAAAAGAAGTATGTAGATATAGAAACAGTTTTTTGCATCAAGCTTTACTTGTTTATGGTTAATCTGTCATTATGAATATATTATGGCAATCATGACAGGCAGCTGCAGTGTGTTGTATTTAATGTGTCTTCCAGGCCTATAATCCTTGCTGTATTCAGCCATCAGTCTTAATAAAATGTGTTCAATGACGTGTAAAGTCACGATGAATGAAAGTCAACAAAAAATAAATAGAAAGCAGAATATCTTTGAACAGAGCAGCTGCCATTACATATTTGGTTAGTTTAACCTCAAGGTGCTGACAGTTGCCTTCATGCTAACGGGCACATCTGTCAGTGGAGATCAAGTTAGATCACAGAAAACAATAAAGCAAGTTTGGAGCAGAGAGAGGCTTGGTTTAAAGTGTGTGTGTGTATGTGTGTGTGTATGTGTGTATGTGTATGTGTATGTGTATGTGTATGTGTATGTGTATGTGTATGTGTATGTGTATGTGTATGTGTATGTGTATGTGTGTGTCAGGCTGCAGATGCAAGAGTCCTCCAAACCTCAGCGTTTGTCTCAGCAGCTGGAGAGAGCCATCACTACTGTCTTCAAGCCTGTGGCCAACCACGATTTCAATGTAAGAACAGTTTAATTTAAAAAACACAGTATCGCCCATTTGATGAGGTAATATTTCTACAAAATAATTAATACACAGTAAAAAACGGTAGTTGCACTGAGGTAATGTCGGTCACTGCAAGTCTGACCTGCACAATGTGCCTATAAAAAGTAATCGATAGGTCACCAAGCAGCCTGAATCACAAACCGTATATTAGAAAGTTGTAAATGACGACCATAGTGTGTGTTGATTGTATTTATTTTACTATATATTATTACACTAGTGGCATGTAAGGTATTTAAAGCAGCTATATAAATGATTTATGATTTTCAAATGACTCCTATTCATAAACCAGGAGCGACACTGCAGTTCCCCTCTGCCTCACAGAGCTTTATCGCGTTTAACTGTCTGGCTGCAACTTTACGGTTTTGGATCACTTTCATCGTGCTCAGTGTTGTTTTCAGCCCCAGCAGGCAGCTATTTTCATAGAAAAGGCTTTTAAAATCCATTGTGCACTACCTGCTCAGCACCAAACAGCAAACAGACACAGTTAACGACTTGCTGGAGATCACAGTGGAGTGTTTAGCAGCTAAAGAGCCAGATATTTCCCTCAGGAGTTGGTAGAGATCAAAAACAGGGGTAAAGGAGAGTGAATATTGGACCAGGTGGACAAAAACAAGACTCTAAATGAATTTTAATGCTGCTCCATGTAAATAAGCAGCAATTAATTTTTGATGCATTCTCTGTCTAAAATCACCCCCTTGTTCACTCATTCTCTCGCCCCAATATAACAAACACTCAGTAGTTTAGTTTATACTGAGCAGCAAATGGAGATTTGGATATCGTCATTTTGCATCATCACTGACAGTAGTAGAGTTGCATTATGATAATTTTCGCATCTATAACCATTGCATTGTGAGATCGTCCATGTTGCGCAGACGTTTTACACCCCAAATTTTTACATTGAAATAAAATGGTGGAGGGCAGATGTAGCACACTTGTTCTATTGTTCAGTAGAAGTTTTGTTTTGTTTGTGTAGTTGAAAAGACTGTCTATTGAGTCTATTACAGGATATGTAGCCTGATCGTACACTTAATCAAAGTGTCCAACTTTGAGGATTTGACTATAAGTCAGAATATCTCTCTCTAAGTCTGTTAACTTTAAGTAGAAAGGAATTGGTTATTTGTACGGACTTCTCTGTGTTAATAGTTTGTTTACTGTTGGTACAGAATCATTGTGCATGAGCACTGGTATTGATTGTGCAAGATCATGTGATAAAATTCAAATAGTTTAAAAAAGGAGGAACGTTTTTGCTTGCAGTTGATACGCCAGTTCTTTCCACAGTTTGGGTTAAATGGTGTAATAAAAAATAGGTGAAAAGAGGCACAAAAACCACTACGATTTAAAAAAAGGTCCCGTTAATGATCTATAAGAGGTCTGGCAATAAATCCGGAAGACCAACAGGCAGAGGACTAATGATACAGAATCCTGTTTCGTGTCAATAGTCGGTAAATTATTGCACCTGTTCTGTAGCCAAACAGAAAAGAAAATATTGTATATTAACCAGGTGTGTGTATATATATGTATATATATATTTAATGTAACTTTAGAAAACTTTAGTATATACTTTAATTATGATTTAAAAATGTAGTAGCAGTATCTGTAGTAATAGTGGTAGTATTATTCATTATCATTCTATAGGTGGAGTATGAGAAGAAGAAGAAGTCAGAGGGGAAGATGGTGCGAGCTGAGCGGCAGGTGGTGTTGGACATGCTTTTCTCTGCTTTCGAGAAACACCAGTACTACAACATTAAGGACCTGGTGGACATCACCAAGCAACCTGTGGTGAGCAACACACATACACCAATATAACGGGAAGGACAAAAAAAAACAATACACCTGCCCACTATCCACCTTGATTTGTTAAATTTGAACAAATCGCCCACAGCATGACGTTCATGCCTGTTCACACTTCTGTTGTGGCTGAAATTTGGGCCCGCACGCACGCACGCACGCACACACACACGAGATGAATCGATACAGCACAGTGGATTCGTTCCAGCTAGCAGAGAACAGCAATGTGTAGGTGCTGATGAGACCTGGAGGTCCTCCTCTCCCTCTGATTGCATCTGATTGCATAACCATCGGCTGAGTAGGAGTCAAATGCCGCAATACACTCCATCATTTCTCTCCCAAAGCACTTGGCTAACACTCAAATTAAATGAACTGAAGTAACCGAAATGCCCATTATGAAAAGTCTTCACACTTTGCTGTTATTCATCAGGTACAGTGAATACATCTCTACAAGCCTAGCAGAGACACCCAGTGGTCGTCGGAGAATTGGCTCTTTCACACTGAATGGTCTGCTGCTCTTGTAATGACAGATTGTCTTCTAGGCTCCTGTCCAGTATTAGAAATTAGGTTTGTGTTGGATTTGTGCCTCTTCAGTTTTACCTGTTCAGATGAAAGTGTGATGTGAAGTTGTGTGTGCGTATACGAGCAGTTACAGGGAACCCAGCATTTGAATGAGTCACAAATTGGCCGTTCAGACATCTTATTCAATGTTTTCCTCCATTCTGAAAGAAGTGTTCAGATCCTTTTAGTGCCAATACAGCAATTTAAAAATACTCCATTACAAGACCATGAAAAACCCTAGCCTACTTTAGTAAAAGAAAACAAGTACAGCAGAATGTACTTAAGTTAGAGTAATAAAGTAAAATACTTTTTTGTCCCTCTGACTGATATATTATTATATCATTAGATTATTAATACTGTGGTAGAGCAGCATGTTCTTGTTGTAGCTGCTGGAGGTGGAGCTAGTTTACACTAATTTATATACAGTTAGATAGTTTAGTCCAGTGGTTCCCAACCTAGGGGTCAGGCCCCTTCAAAGGGTCACCAGATAAATCTGAGGTGTCATGAGATGATTAAAGGGAGAGGAAAGAAGAAAAAAACAAAGGTCTGATACACATCGGTTTTAAGTTTTGGACTTTTTCTATAATCTTTGATTTTTGGTGAAATATTGGATCATTTGAATATTTATTGAAATGAAGCCATGTGAGAAGTTTGGAGGGAAAAATCACTATTTGGTGGAGCTGTTAACTCCTAGACATCTGAAGTGTGACCATGACTACACACTGCTTTTTATAAGAGGTCAAAAGCCAAAAATGTTGATAACCACTTTAACAATGTGTTGTATTTTAAAAGCTTGTTATATTATCCATTGTGTCAAATCTTCATCTGAAAATTAACTAAAGCTGTCAAATAAATGTAGTGGAGTAGAAAGTACAACATTTCTAAATATGTATATAGTCAGTTGCTGTTAACTGTCTGTAAATGTGAACTTGTCCTCTGTCTGGTTCAGACCTACCTGAAGGAGATCATGAAGGAAATCGGTTCGTATAACAGTAAGGGAGCTCACAAAAGCACCTGGGAACTGAGACCAGAGTACCGACACTACCAGTCTGCTGAGGAAGAGGAGGAGATGCAGACCACCTAGTTCCAACGAAGGACAGAGCAGAGATCCAGCCTGTCTCTGTGACGTTACTTGTAAGGGATTTAATTTTTTCTGTGGCTTCCTGAATATAGATGTCAAAAAGGAAAAATGCCCCAATATGGTTTAACACACATGCAGACAGTATGTGACGTGTTATTTTTGGTTGACATTATGATTGGGTGTGCAGTTTAATTTAAAATAAAGTCTGTATTTGTTATGAGGGAACAGTTAATGTAAAAATGACAAATGCTGTTATTTATTGAAATATTATCAGCACTAATTTGTTGTAAAATATATTAAATCAGCATTCAACAACTAAACCAACTTCACTTTTTTGTTTTTGTCCTTATAATTCATACCAAATGAACTCTCTGTAAAATGTCCTAAAATGAATTCATAAGCAATCATTAGTTATTACTGATTAATCCACAGATTATTTTCTCAATTCATCGATTGTTAATTAATTGTTTAGTCTATGAAACATCAAAAAGCAGTGAAATGTCCTTTTAAATTATTAATCACGGTCAAAACAGTCAAAAAACAAATAATATTTAAGTTACTATCATACATGATCAATAACATGCAACAAAATCATATCTGAGAAGCTGCAGCCAGTAAAAATGTGGCATTTTTGCTTGAAAAAAGTGACTGGAACCAATTAATCAATTAGTAAAGTAACACTTTTTTTGTCATTTGTCATTCAGCAGCTCAAGTTTCAGTCAGTTTTTTTAACACCAAACATTGTGCTTATAATTCATACCAAATGAACTCTCTGTAAAATGTCCTAAAATGAATTCATAAGCAATCATTAGTCATTACTGATTAATCCACAGATTATTTTCTCAATTCATCGATTGTTAATTAATTGTTTAGTCTATGAAACATCAAAAAGCAGTGAAATGCCTCCATCACAACTTCCTGGGGGTCCATATTGATGTCCTTTTAAATTATTAATCACGGTCAAAACAGTCAAAAAACAAATAATATTTAAGTTACTATCATACATGATCAATAACATGCAACAAAATCATATCTGAGAAGCTGCAGCCAGTAAAAATGTGGCATTTTTGCTTGAAAAAAGTGACTGGAACCAATTAATCAATTAGTAAAGTAACACTTTTTTTTGTCATTTGTCATTCAGCAGCTCAAGTTTCAGTCAGTTTTTTTTTAACACCAAACATTGTGCATCGTAGCAAAGTCAAACATGTCTGCTGTAAAAAAGATCAATTAAATTTAGTTCAAAAAAATCCATCACAGTAAACATCATGCCTGTTTATTTTTTTTTATCAAAGTTTCATTTATTTATTTTTTTACATTTCCTGCCTGAATGGTTTGAAAGATAAATTCTGGGTCTTAAATCTAAAACACCCCCCACTTTGTGTTTTAGTTAACAGCTAGAAGATAGTTTGTTCAGCTATTTCTGATTTAGTGTAATAAAGACATCCTCCCCGAACATAAAGCAGCAAGTTAATTTCAACAGCAGGAATAAATCGCATTTCCACTCATTGGCTGTGTCTCAATTCAGGGGCTGCATCCTTGTAAGGACGCGGCCTCGCGGTCTTCGAAGACCGCGTGCTACTGAGGAACCTCAGAAGGATGCATCAACCGTTTTGAAATGGTACGGTCTAGCCTTCGAAGCATTTCCTGGTTGCGTCACCAGCTGCGTCACCAGCTGTGTCACCAGCTGTTCCCGCCCATAAGACGCGAAAGGCATACACAGAAGAAAAAACACACAGAAGTATAAGACAAACAGCAGAAAGAAGAAAAAAACATAAGAATAAGACAAACAGAAGAAAGAAGAGGTGGTGGTGGTGGTGGTTGGAGATGTTACATATTTTATTATTTTTTAGTTATTATAGTATCATATAATTTCATTATTATAACAAATATTTCAAATACTACTCATTTTTTTTTTGTAAAGAAAAAAAAGAAAAGGAAACGGATATTTATCATTGCCACCCAGTGGATGATGCGCAAAGCAACACTGCTTGACCCAAGATACAGAGGGGACCACATGAAGCCACCTGAGCTAAGTGTTATAAAAACAGAACTGGTAGCGGAGATGACGGCGGCAGCAGAAGCAACACGTGAATGTCCTTTGCACAGAACATTTATGAGTGTTTAATTAATTATTAATCTAAATGATTTTGAATTTTATTGTTTTTAGTATAATTCGTTTCGTTCGTTTAAGACCTTGGTTAAGATCATTTTATATAATTCGCTTTGCACGGGGGGGGGGGGGGGGGGGGGGGGGGGGGGGCGGCATCGTCCATCGGACCAACCCCAGTGGACAGTGGAGACCAGACCCCCAAACACCCTGAATACCAGCCCAGATGATGTCCCACTGACCACAGAAGACACCAGGGTCTTTATTGTGGCATCCCATCCAGCCCAGCAGCACTGCCAGGCCTGCTCAGCCTATTACATTATTTTTTTCATTTTTTTTATTTTATTAATTTGTTATTATTTATTAATTTATTATTGTAAATCATTTTGAATTTTAGTAGTGTTGTATTTAATAATACATATTTTGTTTGTTCATAATTGTACATCATTTTCTAATAATAATCTGTAAATAGTTATTTCTTACGGAAGCTTATTGCATTCATTCAATAAAAAAAAATACAGATCCTGTTTTTCTGAGTAATTTTTCTGTTTTTCTGAGTAATTTTTTTTTAAATCAGTTTTTCTGAGTAATTTTTTCTGTTTTTCTGAGTAATTTTTTTTTAAATCAGTTTTTCTGAGTAATTATTTCTGTTTTTCTGAGTAATTTTTTTGGATCAGTTTTTCTGAGTAATTTTTTTCCTGTTTTTCTGAGTAATTTTTTTTGGATCAGTTTTTCTGAGTAATTATTTCTGTTTTTCTGAGTAATTTTTTTTTTCCTGTTTTTCTGAGTAATTTTTTTTTTCTGTTTTTCTTATTAATTTTTCCCCCCCTGTTTTTCTGAGTAATTTTTTCCCCTTGTTTTTCTGAGTAATTTTTTTCCCTGTTTTTTTGAGTAATTTTTTCTCTACTTCGAAATCTCGCGATAACACCTCACTTGCAAGTGACTCCTGCAGCTCCTGCTCCTGCTATGACCCGTCTTCAGCTCTCTACTCCACCGGGGTCAATTAAGGTGAGGCAAGTTACACACAGGGTATGATACACATGATTTCAGTTTAGTTAGCCGCTAACAGTTTTGTTTCCATCATGCCAGACAGTTTCTTTTGTCAAAAGTGAATCGCCTTTCTTGGCTTGGCATAAAGTAACGGCGTTACTAGGCTAATAACGCGTTACTACCCAACACTGCTCATAGCCTGAGTCATAGGCTACGATTAGCATATAGCTTAATATTATGACGGCATGTGGGCTCGTTTTATTTGTGCCAAGCCAATAAAATGCAAGAAAGGCGATTCACTTTTGACAAAAGAAACTGTGTAACTTGCCTCACCTTAATTGACCCCGGTGGAGTAGAGAGCTGAAGACGGGTCATAGCAGGAGCTGCATGAGTCACTTGCAAGTGAGGTGTTATCGCGAGATTTCGAAGTAGAGAAAAAATTACTCAAAAAAACAGGGAAAAAAATTACTCAGAAAAACAAGGGGAAAAAATTACTCTGAAAAACAAGGGGAAAAAATTACTCAGAAAAACAGGAAAAAAATTACTCAGAAAAACAGGGGGGAAAAAATTACTCAGAAAAACAGAAATAATTACTCAGAAAAACTGATCCAAAAAAAATTACTCAGAAAAACAGAAATAATTACTCAGAAAAACTGATTTAAAAAAAAATTACTCAGAAAAACAGAAAAATTACTCAGAAAAACAGGATCTGTATTTTTTTTTTATTGAATGAATGCAATAAGCTTCTGTAATTTCTGATGTATTTTTTGTAAATAGTTAAATGTTAAGACTGCCCCCCCACGCATTTTGAGGCTGTGTTTGAGCATTCGTTTGAGGAGTCTTCGAATTGGGACAGGCCTTGGCGCGGCGCTGTGACGTAACCGCCCTTAAAATGCGTCCTTACAAGGATGCAGCCCCTGAATTGAGACACAGCCATTGTGTACCTTTCTGGTCCTGTAACCATGGCAACTGTGGAGAACCATGAACCATTTTTGTTCAATGGGTCTCATAGGACCGAAACCTCCTTTTTTCTTTTCTTTCTAATTTTAAAGTATGTTGAAAGTCTGCACACACCCTCTGTTAAAGGGCAAAAATGAATTATGTGATTTAACCTCAAGAGTTAACTTTTAAATGAAAGAGCTGCTGCTGCTGGGTACGGTTGTCACTGGAGCTGAAGTCAAGACCACTTAAAGGATGAGTTCACAATATTTCAGGTCATGCAGGTTTTGCTCGATGTAATCATTCCTCCTCTTCAAACTGACCTTTGTAGAAGATCGCCTCCAAATGTCCTTTCAATGTAAGTGATGGGGACAACATCTGCAGTCGTTTGGAGCGAAAAATACATTTAAAAGGTTGTGAAGCTTATATGTATGTGGATATCTGCCACATCTAACTTATTTTAGTGTTAAATTCCCTTCCCTACAACAAAGACTTTGGCACTAAAAGGACTGTAAAGTTGAAAGATATCTATTTGATTGGACTAATTTGGACATCTGAAGCTTCACATTAACTTCAGATAAAGTTTTAAATACATTGTTTAAAAAAAAAGAGGGTTGTGGATTTTGTCCCCCATCCCCATTAGTGCATTTTGAAGGGATCTTCTGTCAGTATGAAAGATTACAGCAAGAAAAACGTATCAATGTTGATTTAGTCGTTTTCAGACACTTTATTTTCAAGGTCAGTTTGCCCCATATGGGAGACCCCAGAAAGGAAAAATGGTTCAAGGGGTGAAAACGGTTACCCAAAAGTTCAGTGCAGTCCTGTACCTTTCAGTTTTTGTTTTTGTTTTTTTAATGACCGTAAATGTGCCTTTAAAGGAAAGGTGATTACTGTGTTCAGACCTGCTCAAAAGAATCACACCCAGGGAAAAAGAAACCAGAGTTCAATTCAAATGGATTAAAAGAAATATATTGTACACACTTGAAGACTCAAAATTAAACCCAAAAGTTTGAATACAAATTGGAATTGAAGTTTTCCCAGAAACACACTGCAAAACTCCAAGTGGTGGTGCTAGATTTTATTTTCAAATTAAAACTACAAGTCTTTTTCGAGGAAGATGGAATTGTATTTAATGCAACCAAAAAACCCAAAGAGGTCTGAGGTGGTCGACCTGTCTATGGATCATTGCTAAAACACAGGCAGAAGACGACCACTCACCACCCTGCCTTCTTTTTTTTCACTTTTCAAATTACAAAAACTGGGCTAATCCTGGGACACAAATCAAACACTGCAAAAGCCAAAAGAAAGTTTAAAAACTGTATTCAGTGACTAATCATGTTTGATTCACCCAGCCTCTGGATTAGTGCGGTGGGCCACGATGTGAATTTACAAGAATGTTTCTGTTCAGGCATGATGTAAAATAGTGCTCCTGCTGTCTGGTCTTACAGGGTGGGGAGGGGCAGGGGGGTGTTTGGGTGGGAGCATTCAGGAAGCAGCGGCCAGTTGAAAAGCAGATGTAGTTTCAGGTAGTTACTGGAAGAAAAAAGAAAAAAAAAAGGACATCAATACTTCATCTAACAAAATATGTAATTTTGATCATTTTGACAAAAAAAAAGTTTTTTAAAAAAGTATCAATTTCTGCCACTGGATATTTTAAAAACTTGACAGTCATGTTAGTGACTCAAATATAAGAAAAGTTATTTAGGTGATCTCAAATGATAATTTTTTTTTGTCTGAACACTAAGCTTGATGTTAAGTTTACTGTCATGACAAAAAAAGCAGCAAATGTATCATTTATCTATTTAGTAATCATTGCGACTCTAGGCACAACATATGGAGCGTCACTGGTTCTGTGGTCAGTTTTAACAGCGCTGATTTCACTGAATATAATAAAAGGAAAGCAGTAAGACTACTTCTACTCTGGCTGTTTCATCATGACTTCTGATTTAATTCAGCCATACAAGTGCAACACTAGTAGCTGCCCAGCAGATGTCGCCATTTTAATTGAATCAAATGCTTCAAACCAAAGAACCATTTTCAGTACACCCTTTTCATCTGTTAACCGCACGTGATAAACAGTTCATTTATGGTTGATGGAAAGAACTGTTGCTACAACTACACACTATTAATGGTAGTTTGCCTTTCTGGGTTTGTTTGGAGCAAAACGTGTCAAAAGTTGTTGAATTCAAACTTGGGGGGCCTGTGGGCTGCTGTAAATTAAACGAGGCTGCTGGTTTTCTACAACAGCTTAATTTAAGAAAAAACTTTACTCATGCAGACTCTGACAGTACTTACACATTTCTCAACCTCCAGACCATCTTTGAAGAAAAGCATGAATGGTGTGATGCCATCTTCACGGTAGTCCAGCAGTCCAACCATGCCCTCTGGGTCCATTTTCTCCCCTGTGAAAAACTGCAGAGAGAAATGACAATGGGTCAGATAACAATACATAAAACAGTGCAAGTTCAGTTTCCAAAGAGATACTAGTTGCATGAACAAACGATGAGAAAAAAAAAAAAAGAGGCTGGTTTACAGTTGGGCTTGTAACCATTTATCATCACTTAATTAGTGGGACTGGTAAATGGCACAAATTCAATTATGTCACTTTTACACGCCATTTAAACGTGAATCTGGTGGTTTGAGTGGTTCTATCACAAGATCCATTGCTTTTTACAACTTGGACTGGACTGTGTCTAAGAATTTAAAAATAAGTGTTTATTCACATTATTTATTTATCATTATGAACAACAGATGAAATATTCCGTATTGATATCTTAAGACCGACATGCCATTACTTTTCCAAGTTCCTCTGACCTCAGCTACTTTTAGCTGGAATATGTTTAGTGAATATGAAGTGTGGCCCTGCATAGTTACCTGGTAGTTATCGATGTTTCCGAGGATCTTCTTAATTTCTGTCTGGGCATCTTGCATAAATTCCTTCACTCTATCTGGGTTGCCCTCCTCGAGCTTGGTCTTGATGCTGGACATGCAAAAAAGTATATAAATGTAAGAAATCACAAATCTGTACAGCTGCAGTTAGAGTAGAGTATCAATCCAACTTTGTACTGCCTCGAGTTGAAGTATGTTATGCTCTTCTGACATTCATCTGATAACCAAGTCATCAAATAGTAATTGTTATCCAGTCCTAAATTTTATAACAATCCTTGGAAGCTGTTCACATGATTTTTATTAGATCTATTACATTTTTAAGAACTCCCCGAAACATATTCAGACTTTGAAAATCTTAACATTTATTACCTGGAAACGCCAATCTGTTGCAGTATTACAGGAATTAATTACTGATATTTACACACAAGAAGATTATGAGTGCTGACCAAAACGTCTTTCACGTCTCTACAAAGGAACATCAGCTGCACTGGGTCACAATATTTGACCAAGATCGTGTGTGTTTTTTACAGATGCGAGGAGAAACCTGTGATTTCCACTTCCACCCATCACTGATACTCACGCTTTCATGTATTCCTTGATGTAGGTCATGTACGCCTTCTTGGTGAAGCCTGTCTCCTGCAGTTTGTGGTTAAGGACAATGTCGACGCCTGAGACGGAGCTGGACTCAGTGCCCTCTATCGCTTCCTCAGCAGAGGCGTTGGCACCTATTAAAGCCTCGTCAAACCCTTCTGTCCTGGTGACGGTCTAGACACAAATAACAGAAATATTTCAATTTCAAAAAGTTCACACTGAGAAGAGAATTGTTGTCAATGAGGATGATGCGGGTTAAGATGAGTTCATTGTAGTGTACATGTTTGCCTGAATAGTGAGAGAACTAACTTCACTGTATCTGTCTAAATCAAGTTTGGCTTTCACAAAAACATGCGAATAGTTTAACCAAATTCAAAAGTAACACTGACATTTTGGGGGGGGGGAAAAGCACAAACTGTAATCTAAATGTGCAAAAAAAAAAAATCTTTTCAAAGACAGCCCAAGAGTATATATTTTAATCACATTTTAATGCATCCTAGAAAAGTTGAGCTCTTGAACTGAACTCAAAAAGACACTCTTGGAACAGTCTCCATCACAATCTAGTACATTATATTGGCAATATTCACATTGTATGTTTGGTGCTTTAAAAGGGGATATAGAAACAGCTCATGGTGACGTCACATAAAGACAACACCCTCTACGTCATAAAAAAGTAGTGCTCATCACATGACTCACAAATCTCATCTCTGGTGAGACAAGTTTCGCAATGAGAACATTTGGATGATGATGATTACACCACCAACACAAACCACAAGTCAGTGAACAAAATGATTTCTTAAGCTACAAACCCATGAATTATGTTCTTTATCAATTGAATATCAAGTCTTTTAAAAACATTTTGGCACAGGAGGACAGTGGACTTTCTCCCCCATTACTTACATTGAAAGAGTATTATGAATTCATCTCCTAAAAGGTCAGTATGAACAGGAGGAATGATTACAGCAAGAACAACCTGTTTCAATGTTCATTTGGACACCTGGCTGTTTAAAGACACTTGAAAAATTGCGAACTTGTTGTTTAAAGCATTTGGTTAACCTCAGGTTATTTGACGTTTGGATGTGCGCCAATATCACTGTAAACTGTTTGAAGGGGAATTTAAATCTGGTGTGTTAAATGAACACGTAACCTTTATTTAAGCTTTTGCTTTGTTGTTTATGATCACATCTATGTGTCCGTATGAGAAAGGAAAGGCATGAACCCGACAGCACATCCCTGAATGTAAAAAACCCCCAAAACAAGCTACTTGATGAGTTAAATGTTTAAACAATGGACTAAATCTATTCTTGTAAATGCAGTGCTGAAGTTCAAGTTTGGTTATCGTTTAATTTGAGTTCATAATTAGTTTATAGTCGTTACTGTAACAGCTGCAATAAACCGATTAACAAGCTCCATAGTCTGTATGGGTCCACTGTGCTTCTGGTTTATTTTCAGTTCCTCACAGTAATTAAAGACTGATGCTGTCCTTACTGTGTAAATACCATGAACATTGCACACATGTATGTAATCTCAGGAACTTCTGCATATTGCAAATGTAATAAATAAATAAATATATAAAAGGCTTATTTACATAAGTTAAACAGACTGGTAAGTTTAGAAAATTACATAATTTTACTGTAAAGCAAGCTTTAAATCCAGGCAAAAAACAACATGTATGTCATATCATGCTATAACAATGTTCAATAGCTAAGATATAGTCTCATATCATATTACAATGTTCAATAACTAAGATCTAGTCTCATATCACGATATTACAATGTTCAATATCTAAGATCTAGTCTCATATCAGGATACTGATGTAATATTGATATATTTCCCAGGCCTAGTTCGTGTTAATTTGTCCAGCCATCCTCTGACTCACCTTTCCTTCAACTTCATAGAAGATGCCGCTATCGGATACTTTGACTTTGTAGATGTCCGAGAACATCTCATCACCTGAGGAAAGGAGGCATTTTAAGCATTATTATCGCAGTTATCACATCATCATTAAAAAAAAGAAAAATAAACCACAAAGCGTTTCCTGTGCTTGGTGCCATAAATCACAGGAAACAAAACATCCTGAGCAGCTAAGTTAGGAAACAAATCAAACATCTCGATGTGAAAAAACGAGTTTTATAAACAGAGAAGCTGCATTGTGCCACGTTATCTGGGTGATGCTAATGCTAACAAGTAAGGGGAAAGAAAAAGAGAAAGAGCCGGTCAGACATTACTGCTTGAATTAAACAGCAGCGATGGTTTCATGATGCCCACAGGCCGCACTGCGATACAATATCGTGACTAACATTTATATCCTCCACCACCATCATCTTTACCACCATACTGACTGCTGAACACTTTAAATCAACTTGCCGGTAGTTAAACCTCGGCCACAGCTACCAAGCTACCCGGCCTGTAGCTCACCGACAGGGAGGCTAACTCTCTGCTAACACGAGTTAGCATTAGCCAACTCTCCACTAACATGTTTATAACACCTCAACAGCTCCCCGGTAACCACAGAAACCCCATCAACACGAGAGAAGGAACCAAACGGGAATACTCACCGCTGATGAGACACTTGTAGATACGCATTTTAGCGGCTTCGATGTTAAATCTTCCAGAGAGTGAGAAGAGGATGGCCGCCCCAACAGCGCGGAAGAGGGAAAAGAGCGATCAGGCCTCTGGGCCGAGTATTTACATCCTACTGACGTCACCGGCCGCCCTTTGCTGCCACCCTGAGGTTAGTGGCCGTTATCGGTACTACACAAAACCAACAAACCCACTCCCCACACTAAAGTCTGGCGCATGGCTACCTAAAAATATGATTACAGCAGGAGAAATCTGTTTCAAAGATAATTTAGACATCTGACTATTGTTTAAGACAGACTTTAAAAATGTATTCGAACATGTTAAAATAGAATATTTATTGAAATAAATTTGATTCAACCTATTTTGTTTGGCATTATAAACATAGCACAAAAAATAATGACATTTGTGTTTGGTAGATTATTTCTTTGTGGTAACAAAGCTTCATGGCAAAAAATCTTATACCGTTGGAAAGCCTGTTTATTGTAAGGAACATGCATTTGTGGGATGAGCAGCAGAGCTGAGTATGTGGGTTGCATCCATGAAAAATGTGTCAAATCTTGTGGGATAAGCTTGGGCATGCTGTTAATGCCAGAGTGACCAATCTACCAAACACGAATTTCTTTACTTTTTGTACTATGTTTATAATGCCAAACAAAATAGGTTGAATCAAATTTATTTCGATCTGAAAAAGTAATTAAGGCTGTCAAATAAATGCAGTTAAGTCTACTATATTTCCCTCTAAAGTGTAGTAGAGTCGAAGTATCAAGTAGCATCCAGTTGCGGATTTAGATATAGGCAACATGGGCAGCCGTCCAGGGCAGCATCATGCCAGGGGCGGCGCAGAACACCTTAATGTCACTGTGTGGGTCAATTTACCGTGTTACAGTGGGTGCCCTTTTTCCAGTTTGTGAACTAGCAGCTTCTGCTGGCTGATGAAGATCTCACAGTAAGAAGTAAGAGATTGGGAGAGAGGCAGAGGTAGGTTGACTTCAGGTTTCTCCACTGAAAGCCTGAGGTAGGAGGAGCGGGGGAATCTAGCGCACCTATGATTGTATATAATTTCAGTATTTCTGGTTGTTATTTATATCTTTCTCTCTCTCTTTATATATATATATATATATATATATATATATATATATATATATATATATATATATCTTTCTCTCTCTCTTTATATATATATATATATATAGCGCACCTATGATTGTATATAATTTCAGTATTTCTGGTTGTTATTTATATCTTTCTCTCTCTCTCTCTATATATATATATATCTATACATATGTTCATACACATATGTGAGGGGGTTTGCCCAGGGTGCCATACAAGGTAGAACTGTCACTGGTAGCATCAAATTGAAATACATAATTACAGTATTTAGGTAATTGTACTTAGTTACATTCCACCAGTTAACAGACCGATACTGTACAACAACATTTTAGAAATACTGAACACGAGTTCCTGTTTTCCCCAAAAGTTTTCTAGACAGGAAAAATAAAAGCTTTTAAAAGATAATTTTGGATGTTTAAAAATCATATTTATTCACTTAACTTTTCAGTTATTTTGTCTATAAAATATAGTTCCCCAACACGAAAGTCTAAATGCTGTGTCAAAGTCTTGCTCAGGAGGAATAAAGTCCTGATGGGGACGTAATGAGTCCTTTTATCCTTTATATAAAAAGGTGCAGTCTGTAGGATTTAGTGGCATTTAGCTGAACAGACTTGGACTATAATATTCAAAAGTATGTTTTAATTAGTGTATAATCACCTACAAATAAGAATCATTACCTTAGAATGAGCCCTTTAACATCTAACAACCTCACCACTAGATGCCACTAAATCCCACACTGGTCCTTTAATGGCTTAAAATGAGTCAAGATTAAATATAGTGTGGTAAAAATAATGCCTTCCTTCTGTACAATTTCTACCAGTTAACTCAGATTCCTAAAAAAACCCTTCAAATTGAACGATTGCAAAAGGAATTACACTCTTAACATTTTCACATAGAGACTATGACCTGTCTGAACTGCAAATCAATAACAAAACTGACTGTGCATGTTTCTATTATAGTCTGACGTACTAAGCAAAGATAAACATTAAACATTCAAATAACCTCTCAATCTTCAGCCATCCATTAATTGTAAAGCAACTTTATTTGTCCTTTATCAGCATATTATTTTGGTACAACACGCACCATTTCAACTTCAATTGTGATAATCTCAAACTATAATGGATCGTCTATGTAAAACCTGAAACAGATTAATGTCGTCACCATCAACCCACCCTGCATCCACTGAGCAACACAGTGAGATGACTTAAGTGTACGTGGGAAAAGTTTGAAGTCCAATTATCTGCACATTGTGAAATTCATTTACACACACACACACAAAAAATAATCAGTGGGGGACACCTACAGTAAAAAGTACACAGAGGCAGCATTTGGAGAGAAGGCAGGAGCACAGTTACAAAACAATAGTGCTTTCAATTAACCTCTTTTTTTCCCCCATTACAATTTAAGACTTCCTCAAGGAAAGGGAAAAACAATCCCCGAGTGGAGCAGATGAAAAGGACAAGCACGTTCAAACTGAGCACATGCAACACAAAAGAACAAAAAACAGACATTAAAAAAAGTAGTCCATGTACAATTATACAGACAAAATAAACTTATGAGTATTTATTGACAATGATTTAGATACAAGTGCAACAGAGCAAACGTAAACTAGGTTTGCTCCAAATGCCTCCTCCCACATGTTTCCCATTTGAGACTACAAATTAGGATAGAGGAATAATTTCTCATCCCAGGCTACTGGAGTCAGGTGTCTGTGATGGAGGGTCTTGACCAGCAGTCCGATGATCAGTGTTAAATTCTCAGATGCCTAATGACTATGGATTCAGCTTCAGCAGGAGGGGATGCACTGCACAAGGAACACCTCATTATCCAAAGTCTTTTACCTTATGACCTAAACCAAGCTGTGAATCTTTACATTTCAATAGTCTAGAGCTGTCCGCAGTCTGTGATGACAAGCTTCTTCGAGGGTGGGCCTCCCTTCGTGCCCAGCGCTCCCATCTGCTGTACCACATCCATGCCTTCCCGCACCCAGCCGAAAGCCACGTGTTTGAAGTCCAGGTGTTCAGCCTTCTTCAGGGTAATGAAGAACTGCGAGTTGTTGGTGTCACGCCCTCGGTTGGCCATGGACAGTATGCCCGGGCCTGTGTGCCGAACGTCGAAGTTCTCATCTTCAAACTGGCTGCCGTAGATGGACTTGCCTCCTGTGCCGTCGCTTTTGGTAATGTCACCACCCTACAGGACCGAAGGGGAAGTTGTCAGTGGCGTTATACGCATTTTCTTTCTTTTGTTTCATTTGTAATAGGGGCAGTTCATTAATGCAGGGTGGTTCCAATTCATTTTAAGCCTTTAAATGCATTAATATGTAGTTCCAACTCCACTTCCTGGGTGGTACTTAATTGTGTCTTGGGTACATTAAACAATACACCCCCCACCAACGCAGCCCATTGCATTGTTTTAACGCAGGGCTGATTTGGGTGTGAAAGTAGCTTTAAGCTGAATGCTTAACAGGTCAGCAAAACTACCCCTGAACCAGATTAGACTCTGGCATCCCTTCTTCTACTGTTGTCCAGTTTGATCCCCAGTTTGGCTGTCAGATCCACACTGCATTAGGATTTTTATTACTGAGCCATGATTAGAATGTAAACTTTTATTTCTACCTGACTGAACAGGTTCAACCTTTTTTCCTTCTGTACTTGACTTTTTGTGATCAGTGTAGAAAAAGTACCGTAGACAAAAAAGCTCTAAAGTTATAAACACAAACATACATGAACAAGTGAGAGAGACTAGTTTTTTAGCACCGAGCAACACTATAGTTAACAAGAAATGAAGCTCACATGTGTAACTTTTTAATTATTAGTGTAAGTGAAGTCTTAACAGTCTCCTCACCTGACACATAAAGTCTGGTATGACCCTGTGGAAGATGGAGTTCCGCAGCCCGAAGCCTTTCTCTCCAGTGCAGAGAACCTTGAAGTTCTCTGCTGTCTTGGGAACAATATGGGAGAAAAGCTCAATGGTGATGGTGCCTAGTGGCTCTGCGTCTGCTGTCACTGTGAGGAACACCTTTGGGTTAGAGTCTCTGGAGTGTTCTTGAATTTTAGACATCTGCGGTGAAAAGACACTCGAGGGATCGTCACTACTTTGGCCCATGCGGCTCTGACACTCGCAGAAAATCTTCTTGAAGGATTCGGCTATCTCAGGGGTTTTGAACTTTGCTGCCAGTTGCTCCACTGCGCCATCCCCATCTGGGAAACGGAGAAAGACGAGACCATCAGCAAAAGGACGGCTTAAAAAGCATCAACACATGTTAGCACAAAATCATGTATTTTGGCATAAATAGCTAACAGGCTGAAAAGTAACTAAAAATGACATTAGAGGAACTGACATAATTTCAGTCATACCGATATGTTTGGTAAATTCAATCCTTCATAACCAAATGTGTCTAGTGAAGCCAAAATGACTACAAAAAGGGAAATGCAACTAGAGGCGGATGTAGAAAAACATTTTGTCAGTCATATGGTGGCACTTTAACTTTATTTTGGCCTGTTGAATGACATACATACACAAATACAACTGGAAAACAGCAGCTACTTTAGGAGTGTGTGATGTGAGTGTGTGGGAGAGAAAAAGATGGCAGGTGAGCTGGATGTCAGTGCACAGTCAGGTTAGCAGTAAACTGTAAATTCAACAGTAAATGTTCAGTATAAGCAAAGGTTTGTCAGAAAATAAATGCCTCGGCTCTTCATTAATTAAGTTGCTTTCACTAGTTTTATTTTTATTTTGAATATGATGATGGGGTTAACCCTGACGTGATCTGCAATTTAGCCATAAATCTACAAAACGGTCTCTCTTCGCTTCCTGACCAAAATCTGAAGGCTGCAGCTTATTTCATGTTGTTCATGAAAATATTCAAATCTGTTTATTATTACTTATTTTGACATTTTCAAACTACATCCTGTTTAACTTTGAATTTTCTGTTTTCAGCAAATAGCCTGATGTATTAATAACATATTTGATTAATTGTTACTGAGGTAAATGTGACAATTAATTGTGATATTGATTTCAGTTGATATCGCCGAGCCCTACTAGCTGATGTTCTCCTTCAAAAAGATATGTTGAATCCACAGAAAATCCATTCCTGCTTTTGTAACATTTATGCAACACAGTATTCAATTAAGTATTCATAAAGGTAAGTTATTTAAAAAAAAATGCAGTTATGCTTATCTTTAATTATAACAATTTGAATCACTATTTTAGACACAAATTTAGGATTGCATCTCTCTGACAACAACTGGTGCTCTGAACATGGAAATCAAAGCTGTGTAGTAACAAAAAGATGCTTCTACATCGATAGCAAGCTAATTACCATTAGACTGAAACTGAGAGCAGACAAATACACTGCGTGACAACGTACCTGAGTAGTCGGTGGCTGTCCAGAGCAGTGAGTTAGCTGAGGCATTCAGGGGTTTGAGTTCCATCGCCTCTGAGATCGTGTGGTTAGCACAAACTCTCAGCACCTGCTCTCTTCTCATCAGGATTCGGTAGAAATGTTTAGCTGGGTGGAAGAGGATCTTGAGGTCACCGATGCCACGCTCCTTCCACTGGCCAAGGTCCCGGTCCCATCGGTACAGCTTGGCACGCTCCTTGAACAGGATTTCCTCATCTTCCTCTCCAGACTTTGTCTCCACCTGAGAGAATTCAAATGCACAAAGATGAGGAGTGATCCTTTGCGCCTCATTCACTAAACTGTTCTGTGGGTCTTTTCACCCCTTATTGTACCATGGTGGCATTTTTCAATCTACAAAAAAATATATTGAGATAATTTATCCAAACACACAAAAGATAAATCTAGATAATAGAAAAAAAAAAAAAAAAAAAGAAGATGGCGAAGAAGCCACAAGGTTATACAACTCCCTTCAATTTAAAGAGAAAAAATAGATAGATATTTGGCAACATTTGCGAAGCAGATGAGTTTTAAATCTTACACAGAGGAATTTCTTTTATTTGGCTTGATGACGATCTGTAGTTGTTCGAAACGTCTCAAATAAAAGGTAAAGAGAGCTCTGATTGAGTATGTGGGTACTCCTTGTATCGTAGTTGTTTTCTGTGTGTGCAGCACCTATCTCTCTGACGCCTGTGGTCTTATTTCATTTTCAGCACACTTCTAACATGTCATCAAGGTTTAAAAAAATAAAAATAAAATAAAAATTTTGCAACACTTTTGTCTTAAAAAGGGACCAAAACGTTGGAGCACAGCTTGATATTTGCCAATTGTCTGTCAGCTCTAAGCATAATCACACATGTAGAAAATCAAACACAGCACCTTCCAAAAGCATGGTTTCCAAAAAAGCCAATGAATCATAGACAGTTTGATCTGTATGATAACCCTGTGTGAATGACGTACCTCTGGCAGTGACACTATTGGCTCAAAGTGAATGTCTGGATTATTAGAACCTTCTTCTTCATCGCTCCCCTCTACATCTCCGTCGTTTTTGGGTGCTGCAGGACCTGCAAATACTGTAGCTCCTGCGTTTGCCCAGGAGAAGTTGGAGTCTACACAAGAAGGATAACAGTAGATATGAATTAAAAAAGTAATTTTGTCATGTTTGAGAGACAGTTGTCAAAAAGAGAAAAGAAATGAAGCCAGTGCTGAAACCTACCATTTGCTCCAAATGCAAATCCTTCTGTTTTAGTGGCCAAGTCAGCAAAAGAAAAGCCTCCCAATGAGTTGAAACCGAAGCCAGAGGAATCTGTGGTGGGAGAAAGAAAGTTCATCATCATCAAATAATAAAAGTCAATTTTGTCTTTAATCTCATTTTTATAAACAGGATTCCAGCACACAACAGGTTGGATACAACAACATGAACACTGTACGATAAAAACCTGGAGGAACAGACACAATGTAATGCTTTAGATTAAGCTTTTTGTAATTGCCTTTTGGTTAGCTTGTCCACCTACTGGGTTCATAGAAACATCTAAATGAGAATGAAACCAGCCCTCAATCATACTTACTAGTGTTTAATCATATTTCATAAATCACAGACACTAAAGCATCACTAAGGTTCATTTTAAAATAGTGGAGCCAATTTGAAGCACATGTGTAAGTCTGGTTGTGGCACATTCAAGACTGGTAATGTGAAACCTATACAACAGATGAGATGAATTTAAGCAGTGTTGTAAAAATGTAACCTAAGAGACATTAAAGTAGAATATTTACACCTTCTTCAAATAAAATGAAAAGTAGTCCAAGTAACGTTGGCTTTCAAACAGACACCTGTCCCTAAATCAACTGTGGGAAAGGTTGAATTAGTTGCATCACCCTACAAACTTTGCATTTTTGACAGTATGACATCAAACTTATCAGAGCTAGTTAATTATAATGTTAATTTTCCATGTGTTTCCTGGTCACAGTGTAGCATTCATGCAAAATTACTATAATAAGCAGGAGAACAGACCGAAACCCCACTCTCTTACCTTGGCAAGGTAAATAAATGATTGTACTGTTTCGTAACCCACAGAGGTACATTTATCAGCTAGTGCTGTCCTGAAGATGGTGGTAAACTTTTAATCATAAAGCTGGCAAGAACTTTTGAACAGAAGGGCTGCATCTAACCTCTGAAGTACCAGCACTGACCCACACACATCAGGTAGACTGTCAGTGGTCGTAATTCTGCAGTAAAGAACAGGAAATGGTCTATACCTTGACTTGTTGTCGTAGCAGTTGTAGCTGCGGAAGTTTCTGTGTTAGAGTCTGGCTCTTGGCTCTTCTTAGTTGACAGGTCAATGGGAGAGCTGCTTCTCGGAGCTTCGCTCTGCGTGTCTGCTGGCTGGTCGGAGGTCTGGTCCTCTGGTGTAGACATGCTGACTGCAGCCTCCGCGCTGCTAGATGATGGGTCTGATGTTGTCTCTTCTGCAGGACTGCTGGAGACCATGTCAGGTTTGTTGAACTCGGCCTCCTGAAACAATTCATGAATTAAATCCATAATTGATAATCGGTAGTTGCAGCCCTGAACACAAGGAATGCTTTTTTTTGTTTTGTTTTAGTGACTTGCTTAAATGCACTGAAAGAGGGATTCATCTTCACTCAGCTCCATTATATTTACATAAAGAACTGTCTGGTCAGTGCAAAAATCTGATGTTTTGCAAATAAGTAATTTGCACAAATGTTAGTAAGGTTGCAGGATCGCTTTCTATTATAGATTTAAATTATTACAGGATTAAATTAATTGCCTAATTCAAACAGGAATCTGCAAGAGTTATTTTAAAGTGTTGTGTCTCTTTACTAATCTGATTACCAGGTCTTGTTGTGCCTTTCGTACTTCTGTCTCAAAGTCTTCAGACTTGTCGTGATCCGGGTCACTGTCTGTGGTGCTCAGGCCACAGAAGAAGGTGGGTGGAAGCTGGAGGCTTTTGGCCTTCTCTTCCTCCTCTGGTGTCGGTTTCTTTTCCCAGACCACCTGGCAGTCTGACTCTAAATGGAGTACACACAAAAATGACTGGTAGGTGAGGTGAGCACAACTTTTGATAAAGTCCACATACTTTTGGTACTGTCGTGTACTGTCTACAGCGTTGTCAGTGAAATTAATCTAAGCAAAATGGCAACTGACTAGTGATAAAAGTCAGGTTGAGGTATTTAACATAATGTGTGACAGGACATGACATACTTACCATCGCCACATGCTCCTGCCTTTCTCTCTGGAGGATCGGGGTAGAGCTTTCCATTCAAGGCTTTCACTGCTGACTCATAGTCCTCATCTGATTCAAATTCAACACAGATTCAACATGTCACTTAAATTAAATTTCTTCTTGCACAAATAAGCTGTGTTTGTTCCTGTTTCCACTGCAGCCTGACTGAAAACAGATCTTTGACAATTACCAGTGAGTATCAATGTAAGACAATGTTCTATTTGTCTGCATTTCTGAATGAAGTATTCAAATTCGCTCCATAACGGCCAGTTTTACAGAGATCCACAAATTTTGTTCACTGTGAGACTAAGGTCGACACTGATACTTTTTTGTTACCTCATGTTTAAAAGAAATTCAATTTCATTGAATTATACATTTAATAGTATTGAAAGTACACAAGCTGTAAAAAACAAAAACTAAACATAAACAAAAACAAAAACCCAAAAATATCTACAATCAGATTTTCAACCCAAGGCTGCACAGATGAAACAGAGAATAAAATGAACTGGCCCTCAACTTGTGGCTGTTACAGCACTCTCTCCAGCATAAACCCACCATGTGATTAGTGGGTCATATGGCGCTAACTCTAGCAAGCTTGCCATGGCAAATTTCATTAAAAAAACAAACAAACATCCTATTGTATGTGCCTAGGGCTTTCTTTTCTTTTTGTCATAGTATCAAAAGAAGTATTGAGTATTGTTTTTTTAGTACTAGTATTGTATCAAAGTTTAAAATTCTGGTATTGTGACAATCTTGGGTGAGACTCAATAGTAACTCCATATGCAAATGGCCCAAGGGACTTTTTCTTAAATGTGTTAAATATTGATTAACTCTGATTTTTTTTTAACATGTCTGTTACCAGTGTCCATGTTATCTCAAATAAAATGTTTTTCTTCTTTTCTAATGAAACCTCACTAACAAGCACACTGTTAAGAACTGTTTTACTTAGATCTCACCATCAGTTTGATCGTCGCTGGTGTAGCCTGGTTCATTCTGGTAGCAGAAGAAGGTGAGAGGCAGCAGGAGTTTCCTGGCTAAAGCAGCCTGTTCAGCGGTGGGTTCCCTGACGTACACAATCTCCACCTCATCATCATCTTCATCATCAGACCTAGCACTGGCTTGGCCTACAACAGACACATTAAAGTAGCACAACACAGTCAGAGGGCCACAAAACTGTTTAGAAAAAGGCACATATTAAGCTGTTTTATTCCTTTTATTACCACAGGTGTTAGTTCCACACGCAAAAAAACATGCACAGCAAAAACGAATGGCATGCATTCGATTTACCGATGTGTGAGACAAGTTAAGAGAACATTTATGTATGCATGTCTCTGTGTTTTCATTTTTATTTGAAAGACACCACTTACTGTTGGAAACACGGCCCTGTAACACTGAATAGCATACATACCTGAGCTTTAACTCGAATTAGCCTTTGCTGAGGTGCACATCACTGGCAGAAGCCAGACTAGACAGGGAATTGCATTTCATGCTGTTGCTACACATCCTGCACTAAAAATGGCGTGTGTGACGTTTGCATAGTGCATTCCTCTCGGAGGGAACGCTCTCTGTGGAATCTTCTCAGCTCACCTTTCATAAGACGGAGAGCATTCACTAACGTGCTTTCTGTAGCTGTGCAACACTTGTTTTATTCTGTCTCCATAGATTATTTAAAGTTTTAAAATGATATCTTCTCTACCTCATCCCCATGCTCATTCCAATTTCTCTTTTTTTTGTGCATGTAGCATTTCTAGTTCATACACTGTAAACATTTAACCCCTTTGATCTTCTGATGATGATGCCATCTAGATTAAAGACTCAGACGACAGAACAAATGTCCAATTAAACATAACTGGACTTTTGGTGTTTGTTAGGAGTGGGAAATGCTGTTTGGAAAAAAATAAGTTTGTGTTTTCACTATAACTTTTAATTTAGACATGAAATCTGTGAACCACAATATAAACACACTCATGATGTAATTATAGGCAAAGATGATTAATTATACTAATAATATGATGCAGTATCATCAAAAGGACTTGTTAAGATGCTACTTAAAGGCCCAACTTTTAACTTGTCTGCATTAAAATATCTAAAAAAGACTTATGTTATATAATTGTGTTGTATTGTGTACTTACATTATAAAATCCATGCAATAACAGTAAAATCTCAGTTATATTATCATTTGACACCAATATTACTTTTTGTACAGTGTTACCATTTTTTTACTACTACGTTTTGTTTGTTTTATTGTTTGTGTACTTACTTATTATGTATTGTTCTTTATTCTTTCTATTGATGCTCTTCTATTATTGCTATCCACTTGCTGTTGCAATAATGTACATTTCCCTAGTATGGGACTAAAGGAATGTCTCTAATCTTATTATCCCAAATGTTAAACCCCACTGAAATCCATCATTTTAATAAAAGTAACAATTTGTTTCATTTGCTTCATATCTACCTAGTGTGTTCATTAGCATTGTGAGCAGAAGCTGTCATTAATAAAAATTTTAAAAACCACATTTTTCAGATACAATTTTTAGTTAATGGTTATTTTTAACTATACATTTCAAACGGATGAAGGATTTTAGTCATCAGTAAAGTGGCTCCCAGTAAAAACACTGAAGGAAATCAAACTGGGAGAAACTGACTGTAATGACAGCAATGGTGGTTGTTAAACAATGAAGACAACTCCTCCCTACAATCCCACTCTACTTCACGACATCGTCAAACTCCTTTTGTTATTGTTTTGATTGAGAGAGCGGCGGAATATGACATATTGTGCATTTAAGTATGATTATAATTGCAACAAATCTTTGTACAGTAAAAACTGCACCTCCACACACACACACACATATACACAGGACATGCAACACATTAGCTTCACTGTTTTTCCACTCCGTGCATCCAGGTTATTTCTGTCTAATAGTAAGGGCCAGCCAGGTGACAGCTGAGAAGTGTTAACACACACTGCAGTGATTAGAGTACCTGGGGATTCAAATTGGGTGGTTGATGTGCTGGTCCAAAAGGCCATTGGGTTATCTTTGAAAAGCCTAAAATCCAGGCCTAAAGGATGATGGGTTGTTGGGTGAAGAGAAACTAATTGTGAGGCTGGTATCATAATCAGAAAACAAGGCCAAAATTGTTAAAATGAAAATATGAATCAATTATCAAAATGTTTTGCAAATAATGTTACCAGACAAGCTCTGAGAGTATGTAACCTGTGTGTAGCATGTTCATTAAAACCTACTGAAGATAATTTATTGTATAAATGTAGTTAAAGTTACATAATAGCTTAGGTATACTGAAATAACATATATGAAGTGGCTGCATGGGGAGAAGATGGAAAATAAGTGATTTTAAAACCTAAATGTCCAAAAACTATCCTAGAAGAACTTGAAAGGTACTGGCTGGGTCAACTAAAAAGATGATGGAGCAATGAGATGCAGATGGAACAAGACAATGGAGTAAAAATCAAATAAACAAAAACAGTCATGATACCCATTCAAGAAACAGAAAATCAAACAAATATTCGGTAAAAATTAAGAGATTTTTACCTTTCTCTGGGATTTTGAATGCAGGTTGTGCAGGTGGAGCCTTGGCAGGATGTCCAGAATCTTTGGGCTTCAAACCGCATTCACCGTCGTCAGAGTGAGATTTTGGACTGCCAAAAATCTTCTGAAGGCTTTGAGTCCCAAACACAAATTTAGGGGGCGACACCACTCCCTTGGAGGGGTTGCCTGGACTCTGAGACCCAGCTGTGCATGGTTGACTGTCGGTGGAAAGCTCTGTACGTTCCTTTGTGGTCTCTTCCAGAACAGTAATGGCTGCTTTCCCACACACAGGTGTAGCATCCTTTTCTGATGTTGTGGGTTCACTGTCTTGAGGTGTGGCGACTCTGGAAGTCACGGGGGTCATAAGTTCCCCCTTTTCTTGTGCAACCTTGGCCTCTTCAAAGACCTGTTTAAATGCGTTTGCAGTCTCCAGCAGTTTGAATCTCACAGCCAGTTGCTCAATATTACTTTCCCCGGCTTCAGCAAAGTCCAAGGCACTCCAGACCCAGGCCTTCTCAGCGCCCTTCATGGGTTCCAGCTTCATGGCAGCTGTGATCCAGTGGTTGGCACAGATCTTGAGTACCTGGTCCCTCCTCATTATCAACCTCACTCGTTTGGTCTTATAATTCTGCAAGATCTTGAGGTCTCCAATTCCCCTCTCCTTCCACTGACTCAGTCCCTTGTCGTAGCGATACAGTTTGGCCCTGTGACTGAAGACTATTAGTTCCTCTTCTTCCCCTGTGGAAATATCCACCAAATCAGGCAAGGGGACCACAGGTTCAAAGTACTGGCCATCTCTCTCCTCATCCTGGGTTACATCCTGCTCATCATCAGTGCCCACTGAGGCTCTGCTCTGGTTTAGCTTAGCAGGAGATTTGGAGGGGCTAATGCCAGGCTGGAAGCTGAAGTTGAACCCAGCAGTGGATTCTCCAAACCGGAAAAGGTTCTTTCTCAGGGGACTGCTTGCGAGAGGAGAGGCATAGACTGATGAGTCAGTAGTAGTATCTAACGCTTCATCTCTAAGGTCATAGTTGTCCCACTCTAGGGTGGGGCCAGTGGTTTCACCGTGAGACTTCATTACAAGGCTTGAAGGCTCTTCCTGGCTTTCGTCATCTTTGATCTTTGTTTTCTCATCTGTCAGGAAGAATTTTAGGTCTTTCAAACCGGATTTCATTTCCTCCGCTTTTTGAATGAGATGTGCTGTTCTACCTGTGTCAACAAGCTTGTGCGGGGTTTGTAGAGGGATGTCTAAGAGAAGTCTTTGACACTCTTCAAACTTTTCTTTAAATTCCTCAGCGAGCTCTGGGGTTTTAAATTTGGCAGCCAACTGCTCTGGTTTAGCATCCCCGTCAGAGAAGTCATTGGCCATCCAAATCCACGCCCTGTCTGAGCCTGCCAGAGGCTTAAGATTCATGGTGGTGTTGATCCAGTGGTTGGCACAAACCTTCAGAACTTGCTCTCTTCTCATCAGCACCCTTAGCCTGCCATTACTGGTGTTTTTTAGGAATTTAAGGACTCCTACACCACGCTCTTTCCACTGACTCGTGTTAGAGTCAAATCTGAACAATTTGAGACGCTGAGAGTATAGAACCACCTCATCTTCCTCCCCTGTGACCAGGTCCACCTTGTCAGGCATCTGGACCACTGGTTCAAACTGGATATCATCATTTTCTTCTGTTTTATACATGCCATCTTCCTCCAGATCATGTGTGGCATCTGTCTTGGTGGGGGTTGCCGGGAAGGCCGAGAACAACTGCTCACCAGCCCCAGAGAAACCTTGGAAATCTGGGTCTTTCTGGCCAAACTTGAAGTCTTCTCCAGTGGTTTGTGCCAGGTCTGCAAAACTGAACGTATCGGTTTTTCCAGCAATTAATGGATTTGGATCTTTCCCTGTTTGATCTACTAAGGGTGTACATACATCTTCTTTCTCCTTGTGTTTGTCAGCTATGCTTTTAAGAAAACTAGAAGCTGACACTGTTGGGGCCGTTTCATTATCAGTTGAGGAAGTTTCTTTTGTAGCTTCCTGAATGCCAAACTTAAAGCCACCAGATGGAATGGGCATTGAGAAAGAGAAGCCCGAAGAACTTGTGGTACTAGATCCAGATTGAGGAACCTCAAACTTGAAAGAAGCAGCCGAGCTGGTATCTTTGTTTTGACCAAACTGAAAAGTGCTACTTGTTCCAAAAGTGCTACTTGTTCCAAAAGGCATTGTAAATCCAGTTCCAGCAGGCTGGCTTGATGAACTCTTGTCTCCAAAGGTAAACTTAAAGTTGGAAGCTGAGGGTGCAGCACTGGTAACGCTTTTAGCATTGGGATTTGGTGTCTGACAAGCAGCACACTTATTGGCAGAGGCATCATTTCTCACCAGACACATGTCACAGTCCCATTCTCCATCCTTCTTGGCAAACATTTCTTCTAAAGGACGACAGGTGTGGCAAGAAACACATTCAGTAGCTGATGCATCATTTCTGACCAGGCAGGAATTACAGTCCCACTGCCCATCCTTCTTTGCAAGTTCTGCTCCAAATCCTGGCATAACTAATGCTGTTGACAGGGAGGATGCAACTGGAGTATCCTCTTTTGATTTAGCAGTAGGGTTGGGAGTGTTACAGGCAACACATTTGTCAGTCGATGCTTCATTTCTTACTTCGCATATGTCACAGTCCCACTGCCCTGGCTTCTTGCTAAACTGGGCAGCAAACCCAATGTCAACAACGTCTGAGGGTTTAACTACAGGTGCTGTTGCAGCTGGTGCCACTTGTTCTGTGGCAGTTTTTTTAGGTGACACTTTCAGAGCTTTACAAGAAACACAACTGTCTGCAGAGGCCTCATTTGCTACAGAACATGTGCCACAATCCCACTGCCCTGGCTTCTTGCCAAACTGAACCCCAAAGCCAGAACCAAATGCACTGGTTACTGTGTCAGCAGGTTTTGAGGTGCCTGTGCCAAATGTAAATGCAGAGGGTACGGAAGCTCCAAAACCACCAAACCCAGTAAATGGAGAGCCAGAACTAGTGGGCTTTGATGAGTCAGTTCCAAACTTGAAAGTAAAGGGACTGGCTTTGGTTTCATTTGCAGCCTGAATGTCTGGCTTTGATGAAGATGAACAATTCGGATTGGCAATTTGACAAGCAGCACACTTCATATCCTGGGGTTTATTTCTTACACAGCACACATCACAGTCCCATTCCCCTTCTTTAAGTGCAAACTGTGCTGCCAATGTTGACGGTGGATTGGAAGCTGGTAAGCTCTCTTTCTTCTCCTGTTGATCTTGCTTTTCTGATGATCTTAACACAATTTTCTGAGCTTCCTCAAACTTGGCCTTGAAAAGAGATGCCTCATCTACGGTTTTGAAGCGGATGGCTAGCTGCTCAGGCTTGGGCTCTTCGTCTGCATAATCAATGGCATTCCAGACCCAGGATTTGTCCGAGCCAGCATTCGGTTTCAGTAACATATCAGTATTGATGTAATGATTGGCACAGATCTTAAGGACCTGTTCCCTCCTCATTAAGAGGCGAACCTTTCCTTTAGTGCTGTGTTTTAGGATTTTAATGTTTCCAATGCCCCGCTCCTTCCACTCTTTTGAATCTGTGTCAAATCGATACAGCTTTGCCCTACTGCAAAACATCTCCTCCTCTTCTTCCTCACCCGTTTTCACATCTACTTTGTCTGGAAGGGGTACAATGGGTTCAAAGTGAGGACCATCCTCATCTTCATCAGCATGTGTGCTGTCATTGTCGCTGTCCGCTGCCCTTTCCTCTTCTGCTGCAGACGTGGGCAGACCGAACACTGGCTTGGTATCCCCAAATTTAAATGGCTGGTCCACGTTTCCAAACACACTTCCAGTATTTGTACTCTGTGCTGCATCAGCAAAGGAGAAGCCATTAGAATTTGTATTGCCAAAGGTGAAGATGCCTGTTTGGCTGGGGGGCTGCTCTTGACCTGTGGGCTTCTCTGGAACAGTATCTGTTTTAGTGGGAATGTCTGACGTAAGAAGACCAAGCAAACTTTCACTATGCTTGGCCTGAGAAGCAGGGAAAGTGAAATCTCCATCGTTGGATTTAAAGTTGGAGTTAAATTTAAACGCAGCTGAAGGTGTTGACTGGGCAACTGCGCTTGCTCCAAAACTAGGCACTTTGGGAACCTCAGCAGGTGCCTGCTGGCTGAAGGAGAGCTTCCCAAAATTCATAGGCTTCCCCACAATGCTCTTTTGTGGCTGAACAGGGACTACAGACGGTTTGGTGAAGTAACCAGGTTCAGGTAAGGGAGGGTTTGTTGTTTGTTGGGGTACACTCTGGCCGTAATATTCTTCACTATATGGCGATAGAAGGTTAGTGGCTGGTGATTCAAATCGAAGAGGGGCACCAAAGACCTGTTCTTGAGGAGGGTAAATGCAGGCTGGGGCTGTCTGCAGTGGAGGTGTATGTGTGGGCTGCTGGTAGGCATACATATGCTGCTGAGGTGGCATACGGTTCATACCATACATTGGACCCTGTGTAAAACAAAAATCAAATCAAATCAAACATAATTTAACATACCCTGAAAAAGTTACTTACTGTAAACTTTATTAAACAGTGACATAATTACCTTGGTGGGGGTTACATTTGCTGCTGTGCGCAGGAGATACTGTGAGTTATATGCCGGAGATTGATTGTAGTACACAGAAGGGCCTGTGGTGGCAACTTAAAAATACAGATGTAAAGATTTTGTTAATTTTATATACTATTTACACTGTTCATCAAAGCATTGACATAACATAATATGGAACTATACATTAAGACATGCTTATGTTCTATGCAGTATACTGACCTGTTAGGGGGGCCCCATGGTAGGACTGGACTGGGGTGAAAGGCTCCTGTAGGCCCTCAGCTCCATAACTCTCTCCATACATCTTGTGATGAGGAGAGCTTACACTCCCTGAAGAGTTGTGTCTCAGATCATGAACCTCATTCTGCAAAACAAGTAGCTTAATGAGAATTGACCAGAACATTAAACCTACACTAAAAGTAACACACAATGGTGATTAAGCCATTTAATGTAGAATACCAACAGTATGTACCGTGCCATGTTTAAAACCATAAAACTGCCAAATGGTGGTTCAAACTAAGACAGGCAGGACGTTTTATCACATTTTACAAAGCAGCATATTTTTTCTGATGTGCTGCCGTTTTACTTCATGTGGCTAAAAACTCAACATAAGCTCTATTCTGTTCTCATTCATTTACATTTTTTTTTTTTTTTTATAAATGTGGCAGGTGCAATCCAAGCCACAGATCAAAGAGATCATTGAAAATGAAACCACCTGACATAAATATGAAGCAACACATTAGGCATAGTAAATTTGGAAGAGCTAGGTCTTTAATCAAATTTGAAGACATATGTATTCTGCTGATCCAATCACATTTGATAACTCATGCCACTACCAAGAGACCACACAGGAGATGAGTTTGGATTGAGAGTTATTCGCAGTGATGGCAGGACTTGTCAATGTTTCTTTGCAGATTATAATAAACAAGAAAGTGCACATTTACCATTAATGAGGAGAATGTGCTAAGGGGAGGTAGAGTGGAAGTGACTGGAGAAAAGATTTTCATTGGATTCTTTAAATAATTTCTTACAGGTGGAATTTGTGTGAAATTAAATGAAAATGTGCTTAGTCCCTTATCCTAACCTTGAGAGCTTCAACTTGCTGACACAGCATCTGGAGGAGACTTTTCTGGTCCTCCACCCAATGAGGTGGGGTCTTCGGAGAAATCTATACAACAAGAAAAATAATAATTAATAATTATGTAAGTACACACACACACACACACACACACACACACACACACACACACACACACACACACACACACACACACACACACACACACACACACACACACACACACACACACACACACACACACACACACACACACACACACACACACACACACACACACACACACACACACACACACACACACACACACACACACACACACACACACCTAAATGATAAAAAATAACCTGAACCTACCAGGTGTCTTTTGGAAGGAGAGACAATGCTTTTATTTGGGGAGGGAGTGGCAAATTTGACGTGGGATATGGTGGCACTGGTTTCTAAGGGATGAGCAGGGGTGGAATGGGCTGGTCCTCTTCCAACCTTGTCCTCCTCCTCTCCTTCATCCATGTCCTCCCCATTCTCCCCCAGCTGTTGGTTCACATCATTCAGGAGGTCATAAACTTCCTCCATGGACACAGGCAACTGGGGACACAAAATGTAGAGAACAGTTTTATTTCAATATAATTCCAACATTTAATAGTAGTTTAAGGATACTAAGATACCCCATGTACACCATATTTCATCAAACATGCTTTTGTTTTAAAAGTTCAGCCACAAAAAATGGATTTACCTTGTCAAAGTCATCTACATTGGCATTGTAGATCTTGGCCAAGTAGGTCCTGAACTTCCTCAGGAAGGTGATGCACTTGTCTTGTGTCTCCTCAACCCCATTGCTGGCCTCCTCTGACAGCCGCTGGTAGATCTGCCAAAGAAACAGCACATGATAGAAAACAAATACAAAGACAAGCAAGCACAGGCTTCAGAAAGACTAACATTAAGCATCCATATGTGGGATGCTAATGTGAATTTTGTGTATGTGTGGTGTCAGAATTGGTGCCGATAGAGCTCCAAAGATCTATATAAAAAAGATTGTCTATTGGCCACAATCTTGTAAAATGTTTATCTATTCTAATTGAAATATACATTAATCATTATTGGCAATGAACTATAACTGTAAGATGAACCTGAAACTAGTTCTTTATCTGTAAAGAAAATACATCTTTGGTACACATCTATCAAAAGGCATGATTATAAATAGACAGCCATTGTTTAAGTCAGAAGGTAAAAAAGCATCCCAGTAAATTACTTACCTGAGCCAGATGCCAGGCGGACGACATGTTATTGATGATTTCCAAGGCAGCGATGGCCTCCTCTGTCTTGCCTTCAATGTCAAGGAGAACTGCATATGTGATTTGGGCTTCCTCTTCATATCCCTTCACAGATGAGATCTGAGCAGGGACACGGACATGTACACAGAAATACACATTAATTGTAAGCCATGATCCAACTTAGATCTGTCAAAATATTAGAACAGGTGAATACATATTTGCTGTAATGGCCCCAGTAGGAATCAAACGGGTTCTCCTAGGCTTTACAATGCTCTATCATCTTACCTACAGAACTACTCACTGCTTGAAAATGTGGACAATTCTGTCTGGGCCATTAACAACTACTTAAATTCTTAACTAAAATCATCATATTCATAAACCATCTACAACCTACAACCTACAGTGATATGGGCGATAACTGTAAACACAGAAGGATAAAACTAATCAATGGCTGCATACTACTACTAGATTTACAAGAAAATTAAATCATGACAGCATTGCTAACCTGAGTATCTTTGGAGCGAAAGTGTATGAAGAGTGGTTCCAGGGGTTCAGGTATACTGTGTCTGTTTTTGATCCTGTCCAACAGTGGAAGGACGACTTTCCAGTAGTGGACACTGCGGCTGATGTACTCCTTCTGGTCATAGTATGATTTCAGTCCATCAACCTGGGTTGTAAAATATACAAAACACAGATGGATATCAAGGAAAGAAGATGAGCCTGTCACATGAGCTAAAAGCAGAGCTGACACACAGTACACTTTTGACAAAAGTCTTCAGTTGTTACACATGGTACTATTGAAACAAACTGACACTGTCAGAGAAGCACAAGCATGTGTGATGCACATGTGGTTGTCCAAACAAGCACGTGTGCATCGCATTTAACAGTTGTAAAGTGAGTGACAGAAAGGAGCAGGTGTATGGGCAAGCAAGTGCAATTTATCTGGCAGTGCTGCATGTGCACGACTACTACCCACGTAACAGACCGCTTTTTTAGCTGACTACCGTCTCACTTTAATTGAATGTATGGCTTTTAAAAACTTTAACTTTAAGAGTACAGAGAAGGAGGAGGAGAAGGCCATGGCCAAGGGGTTAAAACACTGCAGCTTCCCCTGTTCAAGTCCATCTGGGGACCTTTGTTGTGTGTTGTTACTCATCTCCTTCATTTCCTGCAATCTTTCTACTAGCTATATCTAATACAGGCATAAAATACCAATAAATAAATAATTAGCAACACAAATGACTCTGAAGAGATTTTTAAAGCAATTTATTTATCCGGTATATCTAAATCAGAAATTTCCTGCAGCTTTGTCTGCATGTCAAGCAACCCCACATATGAGGTCATGACCTTAAGATCACCTTTGTATTTCTTTCTGAGCTTGCAGAGAATAGTGTGTGTGTTTTTTTGTGTGTGTACGTACCGTCTGGCTGAGACATTGAGCCCAGTGAATAGCCAGTGCTGGTTGGAGCCCATGTTTTTCTCCGGCCCTCAGAGTTTTCAGTCCATGTTGCACAATCATTCGCAATTTTGCTGACATGCCAGGACTACAATGAGACACACGACAAACTCACTGAGTATTACACACACAACAGTTACGCTTGTTTTGGTCTATTCATGTCAATAACGTGAGGACAAACGGTGAAGCAGGCAGACTGGCAAGCATCCAGCTGTGGAAACTTTATGTTTGTGCCCACACCTGCTCACCTGAGCTGTCCTTAAATGACTAAACAGGAGTTTCAATGTGAGTTTTCAGATCAGGGTTCCTCAATGACTACGTTTAGATGCACACTTATATTCAACTATTATTCTTAATATGACAATAATCTGAATTGGTTACAACATATCCCATTTGGATACTTCAAATTAGGGCTTCTTTCAAATGTAGCATTTTTCAATTAAGACAGGTGGGATATGCTGGTCCACTTTTCCACATTAGCCACGTAAACAGCTTAGTAGGAATATTGCCTTTTTCGAAAAAAAACAAAACAAACAAACAGTATTTTGTGCATGTAAACATATTCTAGACAGTCTCCTGAGTGTCGTATTCTGTCTAGATCCCTTCGGTTCAGATACTCACGCAGCTTGTTTGTGAATGAGGCTGTAGATGGCATCCCACCACTCCCTCTGTCTGTCAGTGGTCAGGAGGCGAAGAAGAGGAAGGGGGAGGCAGCGTGGCTCGTAGAGCTGCTGTTGCTGCTGCTGGTTCACTGCACTGCTGATCTTTGCCGTCTCCTGAAGCTGACAATGGCTACAGAACACCACACCATATATAAACACCTGGATGGAGGAAACAAGAAGAGAGACAGAGGTTGTAACATTTTCAAAGAAATGCAGATCCACAAAAAAAAAAGAAAAAGAAAAATTCAGAACCATTAAGATTAATGAGTTGCAAGAGTGTGTCAAAGTTACGCTTTTCTTTATATACAGACTATGGGTTAGTTTAATATGGGTAAATTGCGAAACATTATCTGGAGACTTCTCTTTTCTCTCCATCCTCTTTTTATACGGACCCAACATAACAACCCACACATTGGCACCCACCTCCAAGTCCAGCACGCAGATGGACTCTGGTGCATTTGTGTCCAGTTTGGAGGTTTCCAGGGTAAGCCTCGGAAAGAGCTGCTGCAGCCAATCCCGCAGTTCTGGTCTCTGGCCCAGAAGGGTCCACTGCAACCCCAACCAGCTCAAATGTTGCAAGTCACCAGCGTGCAGCAGGATGGAGCCTACAGAGAAGGCACCAAGTGATTACAATATATGGGTGCTTATAATGTGCTTGTTACAAAACGTGATTTATTTTTGTTTAGGAAGTCTGTTTCTTTGATTTTACTAGTTTGTATTTGTTTCCTTCCTAGATAGATTTGTTTAATTGATGTTTGCTCACTCTGAAGTTAAATCAAGTCTAGTGTTAATTAACTTTTCAAAAACTAAATAAAATGTTTTGCAAATTTACAATAATAAGTTAAAATAAACTTGTCAGTCTAATAATTTTGTCTTCATTGTCCCCTGTACATTTTTGCATTTTCAAGATTAATACTATCATTTATCACATCAGAGTCATCCACAAAATATAATTATCACTTATAATGATCAGCCTTTCTAGTTTCGTACCAGCATCCCACCCAGCTATCTGAGAGATCTGTGGAGTCATTGCCTTAATGGAATGAATGTCATCATTGGCAATAAAGGAAGATGCAGAAGAGGCCTGCTGTCCAAAGAGGAGTTCAAACAGAGAGTCCTGACCGCAACGGTTCCCAAACGCCTCCACCACCTGTGTCCATAAACACACAGAAAATACAATTATATCAGTTTATAAAATTTAAAATAATTAAACATCTGTTAATTGGTGCTGCCAACATGTGATGGATGCGATGCAGAAAATTTATGTTAGCCAGACAAAGGAAAAGTGAAGATATTTTCAGCTGTTGCAGAAAATCTCAGCTCCACGTGTCATATTTAATGAATCAAATCTCTTCATCACACAGACATCACTCCAAGTGCTATAAACTTTAATCAAACTGATACAGAATGCACGGACAGACCTCTCCGATCAAGGTGGACGGGTCAGTGCTCAGATTGAGCAGCATGTGGCCGGCCTGACTCAGTCGGTCGTTTGCCAGCAGCTCCAGAAGCTGAGGCGCTGACTGGTCTCTTTTGGTCACTTTACTCTTTGGTCTGGGGACCTGGTCGAAGGAAAAACAAAACAAACTTTAACCAGAAACTCATCTAAGTTCAAATGTTCCTGGCCATGGCTCCCTAATTCAATCGGTGTATGGAAACTTAGTAAATTAAACTATTATGAAAGTAAAACTTTCAAGCCTAAAAACTAAAATAAATTTTAAAAAACAGTAAAGTGAGAAGTTCAGCTTTCTTATGTGTATCAAGTCAAGTCAAGTCAAACTTTATTTATAAAGCACATTTAAAAACAACCTCAGTTGAACCAAAGTGCTGTACAGTTGTTAAAATACAATATAATCACACACAAATATAATAATAAATAAAATCAGTATCAATGCCATAGAATTGCCTGTTACTGAGCAAGTGAGTAAACACAGTAAGGTGACACTTTCCACTTGTTGATACTCATTTGGATGTGTTTGGTAGGAAAACACACAACATGAGCCATGAGATTTCTCCTGTATGTACAACTTAAATTAACCGTAGCAGACACAATGTAAAGTACCATAAAAACTGTCTATCTTAGCAGTAATACATCAAGGCTACAAACATAACAACCTTTAAACTGTTAGAATAAATAAATCACAAATGAATCATGAAATGAGGGACTAATATATTTATTATATATTATAATAGGACTGGACATGTAGTGGTTATATTTGTGTTGGTACCTGGTATGCCAGCAGATAGCACAGAGCAGCCAGGTCAATGACGGCCCTCCACGTCTTTTGCTGATCCTGAGCCAGCTTCAGGACTAATGTGGCAACATGCAAATAGAGGTGACCTCGCATCTCCACAAACACCTCACAAAGATAGTCTGTGTGGCGGCCCGCAATGCTACTCAGCGTCTGCATAGCTTGGTCAAAACTAAACAAATAAACACAAACACGCACATTAATTTGTATAAAATGCAAAAACATGGGTGTTGTAGGGCTGAGAGGATCAGCTGATTCTTTGAGTGATAGAAAATTGGAACTATTTCGATAATCCATTAATCATTTTTCAAACAATGTTTCTCTATTTCTGTCACTATAGACCAAATAACTAATTGACTAATGAAGAAAATAAACTGCAGATTCATTAATTATGAAAATAATTATTAGTTACAGACCTAGAATGATGCAAGTCTTCTACAGGCATAGACATAGTACAGTACCAGGAAGTGTGATAACAACATGAAAATATAAACAAATTTAGTCTTGAGTAGAATTGAGGATTGCATTTGGTTTCAGAGTTGCATGTTGTCCATAGAGGATGTTTGTAGACAAACACTTACTCTCTGAGGGCATCAATGCTGGGCTGCACACTGCTCCCAGACAGTGTGATTCTCAGCAGGCTGCAGTGAGCCAATAGCAGCTCTCTCTGGAGACAGCGACACATCTTCTCATCACTGGCGATGCTGGGCTGAGCCAGATACTCCTGAAACAAAAGGTCATGCATTTATTAGAATTAATTTAAATTTAAAACACAGATTTTAACAAAATACAAAACATACACCATGCAAGTTTTTATAAATGCACACTACTCCTGTTGCACATTACTACTTCTACATCAAAGTCCATGCTGACCTGTAGTGTGTGCACCACCACGGTGTACCAGTCCAGGCTGTGGCGAAGCATGCCCCTTCTCTCAACAGACAGGCAATGCTTGACGGCCTCATCCAGCCGACCGTCCTGACAGAACAGCTGAACCAGCTTCACGTTGACATGTGTGTCAGCTGGCCGCGCTGCCAGCTCGGCCTGGAGGAGGTCAGAGAGTTGGTTCCAACCCTGCTGACCTTGACGATTCAACAGACGCTCCTGCATAGAGGGGAACAGGTAAACCAAAAAGAGTCAGTATGGGATACTTTAAACCTTTAATTGATATGCACCTCCTTCCTGGATTGTATCTAGATATGAAAAGTCCTGTTCATAAATAGTTATAACATAAAATGAAGACAGAAAGGGGAAGATAGTAGGCTGAGAACTAAGCAGTAGTTTTTAAATTATGAAGGTAAAGAGTGATATGAGATGACTTCAAGAGACCGACAGAGAGTCACACAGACTTTTTACTGGACATTCAGAAGAAAAGGAGCCTCACCTTCAGGTTAAAGACTGCAGGGTTTCCCGGCAGCAGCTTGGCAGCCTTCTCCACCCAGAAGTCTGCCTTGCTGTCACATTCCTCCTTGTTGACCAGTAACTCTGCCACCTTCAGCACCAGGTCTTTCTGGGCCGGGTTCAAGTCCACCGATCGCTACATACAGACAAAAAGTGCAGACATACTGGCGTCAGTTTTTACAGAAGCTTGCAGACATCAGATCTGTCCAAAAAGGGAAAAACTTGGTCAAAAAACAATAAGTGATATGCGAGAGAGGCGGGAAAGAAATATTATTTAGTTTATTTAATTCATATCTCGATGAAGTCACATATGAGAGGAGGCGGGAGCAGTCAAAGGAATTACTGAATAAATAAGATGAATCGAGCGTTCAAAAATCACATTTGTAGCAATGTTAATACAACTGACTTCAATGGGATTTCATCATTATTTATTTCTTTGCTTATGAATTTGGTAATGTGTACTATGTGCTCTATGTAATGTTTACTCTCCCTGCTGCATGCTGTAAAACAACTTAATCATATTATAATCATATAATATAATGAAATTGTTAACAAGGCAAACAATTTAAAAGGACATTTAATGGATCATCTACTGGATATCGAACCAAGTTTGAAATGTTCCACATTGTGCTTAAATTAACCATAAATTGACTACACAGAATACTTAGGTTAATAGGAGAGGACAGAGTACACAGTTCATGTAGACTGCTTTTAAAGAACTTACTCATCAATGAATTAAGCTACATTCAGAGTGTATGAGAGTAAGTTCCACTCCCTGTGCAGGTATTAACTCCATCATCAAATACCTGTTTGTCTGGATCAACAGATAATTGCAGTGTATTCAAAACAGATACCTTGGGTGCTGTTTAAATTGCCCAACAACAAACTTGAAGTGGCAGGTATGATGAATGTTCAGCAACACAAACTGTAAGTCACACTCCTATAAATCAGCTGTGCCACTATCACAATAGTATAGACAACCTGTCATATAAACAGGTTTGTGAAGCTGATATGATCACATTAATCCACCATTTCACTAATAATTCAAATGTATCTAATGTTCTTAATGGTCAAATTATATATTAAACTGTGATTCAGCAGCATTTGCACCATAATACTTTCCAAGAATAAAAAGCAAGAACTGACTTTGCGCCGCCTCATCTGAATGAATCTCGCACCTGAGTTTGCGGCCTTAATGTAACTTTTACGTTGTGTGGCTAGTGTGTAGACTGTGTGTGTAAATGAATTGATTTGACATTTCTCATTGACATGTTCATATTTCTAAAGCATAATGTTTGCACCTCATCTCATTTTTAGATCCTTTGTGTTGGATAGAGCTCGACCGATATATCGGTCAGCCGATATTCTCGGCCGATATTGGACGCAATATCCCGATATACTGGTATTGGTGAATATGTTGTCTGATATGTTCCGATATTTAAAATAAATTATAATATATATAAGTTATATAGACAGCAAGTGTTTGATAACTAGATTTTAGGGAACATTACAAAAAAAACGTGTGAAAATGTATATATTCTGTACATATAACATTATCAGCCAATGTATCAATATCGGAATGTTTTTGCTCCCCAATATCGGTATCGGCATCGGTCCCTAAAATCCAGTATTGGTCGGGCCCTAGTGTTGGAGTCCAGCACCAAGACAACCAAAAACTGAGTCACTATAGTATAAATGTAGAGATTTTTGAAGTGAAAGAAAACTGAGAAAACACTTATGATACAATGCCTGGGCATTAATTAAGGCTATCCTCATCCTGATTTGACCACTTTCAATAAAATGGAAAATTGACTGCATTTTTTAAACCTGAATGCCTTTCATACACAGGTCTGACCATCAGGAATAATTTGGGGTCACTTGCATACATGGACAAGAGAAACCAGACACTAAAAATACAAAAGGACAGCCACACCATGTCAGGAAGAATATCTTTGTTTTGCACTTTTTTCATATTCCTTTTACCTTGTAACATCCTACTGCCTTGTTGATTTCTCTTTCTCTCTCGAAGAGCTGTCCGAGGAACTTGTGTGCTTTGGGATCCCTCTCCTGGACTTTGAGATACTCTGATACATGTCTAGGAGCATAAAAAAGAAGAAGAGTAGTGTTAATATAATTTCTCATAACATTCAGTCAACCACAGGAAAAGGTCATGTGCTTACCTTTTTGCAAGTTCATACTCTTTTGCTTCAAAGTAGAGTTTTGCAAATAAAAATCCTTTGACTGGCTTCTGTGGAGAAGAAAAAAACATTGATACTGAAAATTAGTGAATTTTAAATCATATTCATTTCAGACTGGCTGTGTTCACTATTACAGTTAATTGGCCTAAGAGGGATGAACTCCACCTCTGCCCTGATGTTGGTCTCTAATTGGAGCAGAACACACTGATGTGACTTTCTTAAAGTTATATAGACAGCATTTGATTATTTTTCTTAATTCAAATTTTAATATATATATATATATATATATATGAATTAATTAATATTGGTATTGGAGCACTCCTCAGCAGTCAGTGATTATTGTACAACTACAACTCAGTGTGATGAATACTACATTTAAAGACGGAGCCCACGAGCATCTCAAAGACCACTTCGGTGCAGCTGAAAGGACTCATGTCCACTAGACCAAGATCAGTGCTGTCTGGAAGAGGTTTAATAACAACATGGACACCTGTTTGTTCAGGTTCAGAGATGCTGTGAACTGGAATAAGTTACTTTTGGACATTAAAACAATAAGATAGCAGTAATTTCAATATATGAATTACATATTATCTGGAATTGTCAATTTATCATCCAAGGTAACTAAATGTTATTCAAGATGATGCAGATACTTTTTTTGTGGTATGATGCCACCTACACACCTGGACTCCTACATCTACACGTTAACATGCAGCTGCCTTTGTATCTGTATGTGATCCATTACCCTCCTTCAGAAAAAGTCAACTAAATTTGTATGAAATTATTATTCAGACTATATCTGCTCTTCTTCTTGTCAGTACCATAAAAGTTTGGACTCATAAAATGTTTAATGCAACAGGTGACGTACAAACGAAGCAACTCAAATTAATACCATCAGATTTTTGAATGAAGTTTTGGAAGTGTGTAAACGACTGTCAAGCATTTTGTTCCAGATGTGTTAAAAAGGATAGGTTCACAATATTTAAAGTCTGTATTAAAACAACCTTCAGGTGTTAATATGTACATAACAGAGGTTTCCCACATTGTAATCACTCCTCCTGTTCATAATGGCTTTTAAAAGGTCCCCTTCTGATGCACCTCTCAATGTAAGAATTGGTGTACACATAGATTTTCTGCAAAACTACAATTAAAAGTTGATGTGAAGCTTATATGAGGCTTCATCAATCTGACTTAATCATATTAAGTGGATATCTGCCACATTTACATTTACTTTTTTAGCTTCAACTTCCCTCTTTGTGTTTCCCTAAGTACAATAACAAATAAAGGACTTTACTGGCACTATAAATCACAACCACAAACATCTTTATTGGCCAAGTATGTTCACAATTTTAAGGACTTTGACTCCTGGTTAGTGGCTGTCAATGTGCTTACATATAAAAAAACATAATCTCCAGAAAAGACTTAAAGAAAAGTGTGAAACGTTGAAAGATATCAAATTTATGTGACTAATTTGGACAGCTGGAGCTTTATAGTAGCTTCAGATAAACTTTTAAATACATTTAGCACAGAAAGACGGATTTGACCCCAATTACTTTAACTATAAGAGCATTATGAAGGGATCTTCTAACCTTAATGGTGTGTATGAACCAGAAGGGATGATTACAGCACAGGGTTCCCATACATTTTTATCAATTATTTTTCAAAACTTTTCTATTTCTACTTAATTATTCCATAATATTTTACCCCATTTCTAAGATTTAATTTAAGTAGTTTAACAAAGGTAGGCAGGGAGATTTTGCAATTACATCCAGAGGAAGCGTTTGGTCCCAGATAGAAATTGATGATTTGTATATTCATATTAAATGAATCTACTGATTTTTGACATGGTAAACGTGGGCGAGTCCAAGTTCATGCAGCCTGTCTTATATGCATTATCTTTGATATCAGATCGGGAAATCCCTAATTCCAAACTTTTCCAAAACATTCACCTAATTACAAACCATTTCCAGGCCTGGAAAACAGTTTTTCTAATTTCTTAACTTTTCCAGGAATTTCATGACCGTGGTAATCCTGTTAGCAACAAAACCATGCTTCAGTGTTAATTTGGACTCTTGTTATTTTTTTCAGAAAGAGTTGTAAAATTGTGAACTCGTCCTTTGAAATCGTTAGGAGTAGTCATGAGCTGTGTGTGTGTGTGTGTGGTAGCTAAGTTGACTAGCTTGGCTGAAACAAGCCCATGCCGCGCGTTTTCAGACATGACGAGGCGTCATCGTGTCTGTTAGCGCCGCTTAGCCTTTGGATACAAACCCTTCCGGCCATTGACAGATATCACACTTAACATAACACTAACCCAGTTAAATCTGTTCACATAAAGCTGCCTTTAATGCACGTTTTTGTGGTGGTGCCCGGGCCTGTGTCCTCACGCCGGGTTGGCTGTGAAATGATGGCAACGGGACGCTAGCGTTAGCCGCCGGTTGAACTTACCTCTTTGAGGGAGGGAGAGGAGCTCTGTACGGAGGAAACGTACCGGTCCACTTCTGTCTTACTCCGCCGCATTGCTCCCAGATAACAATAATAATAAAAAAACAAACTACTAACGCGGTCAAATGTGGTACATATAATACGAGAAATTCACAAAAATATAATAAAAAGCTGTCACAACAGTCAGTCCGTAAGCGTTAACTCCCCATGATGATAATATTGCGCAGTCTCATAACGTCAAATGGCAGAGGAGGGGAGTCACGTGGGTCGGGTGCTTACTTGAATCCGGTTCCTGTCCAATGAGAGTTGAGTATTCAGTGTGACGCACGCTGACGCACATTAGTAACCCTAGATATGCGATCTCGCGAGAGTAATGTTTTTAACTCAAACTATGATCTTTTTCCTAACAATTTATTTTTATTACCCAAATCCTACCAGACCTTAGCCAAAGCGTTGTCACATTATAACACGAAATTATTTTGTACATTGACAAATAATACCCACAATACAGAAATATATGCAAATATCGCGAGAGTTTCACGGAACTAGGGTTAGCTGGACCATACAGAAAGTTATGTAGTCTTTGATCTTTGGGAAAGTATGTTTATAAATTATTATGCGGAGTAAGAGGAATTACTATAATCGCTTTTTCCATTATTGCTTTGCAATTAGCTTTCGCATACGTTTTAATTATTATTGTTAAACAATTATTAATTTATTTTTATTATTGGACTACTATGATGATTTTTGTATCACTTCAAAGTTATTGATATTGGATTTATATATGATGCTTATGTTATGGTGTTTTCTTTCTCTTGTTTTATTTATACTATGTGATGAAATTAGTTTGCATCATGGAGAACAAAGTACATGCATGGACGAAATGTGTCAAATAAAAAGAAACCATCAATTCATACAAATATAATAATTCCATATTACACTAAACACATACCAATGATGGTATTAATTAAGAATATGAGGAAAAAGTTGCAAGAAATACTTAATAATATTTTAGTATATATTTTGGTAATAGTTTCAGATTTTTTTTCTTTAATAAATCCATGCATGTTGCCTTCATCAAGGTTTTTGTTTTTTTAAGCAGTTAAACCTTTTTTAAGGACTGTAAGTGTGTTAAGTGATATAAGTACAGACATAACTCATTTACCAGTGTTATCTGTGTTTTGTGCACTGTAAGAGGAGGTACAGCAGTATACTCATTTAACCCATGTTACTTTGCCAAGGAATTGCCTTTTAGCCCAAGTAACTCATTAGTATGTTACTTTCAAGTAGACCAATCAAACAAAAGCAGCAAGAAAGCCATCTGGAAATACTAATTATTCAAATCTAATTCTAGTTATTCTGCCCTAACTTTAATTTTAATGAAAGGTTCCCTTTGATTCCTATACATGCTTATGATGTCATATTACCATCTGAGAGATGCGAGAAAGTAAAAACCATAAAAACATTACTACATACACACTGATAGCATCGACATACTGTACATGTTTATTCAGGTGGGTTGACAGACTTATCTTTGATGTTATGTGAATAAATACTGTATTTTGACAAGCATTGTGAGGTTAAAATACATATCTGTGTATATCTGTGTAGAGTCACCTCAGTCACTCTAGTTGTAAGATATACAGCTTTATACTGCACTATTTTTAGTGGTGCTGAAGTTCTGCTTCACAACAGTCCAGTAGGTAGTTGCACCTCTACATGACCTGTGAGAAATGGTTTGGCATAAGCAGTGAAATTCAGGACAGAAACATGGGGTTTTTCTGTGAAATTGTGGAATGTGTCTTTCTATTAAACTGCTATATAAAAGACAAGCTTTCTATGGTAAAATACTGCTCAAGCAGAACATTTTTTGAATGGGAATTATTTTATTTTTTTACCATTTAACAATTGGCTTTCTTTCCTAAGTGGGTCTGAGCCTTGAGGAAGTCTGTATACCTCACTAAGAGGATCACTTTCCTTGGATTACAAAGAGTGGAGACTCATGTTCTAACATCTAACATTGCTCCCACATCCGGTCTCTGCACATGAGAGTTTCCAATTGCCCTGCAATAAATCCTGCCACTGTGAAGCTTATTATGTTCAGTATTTGTTGACACGGTGTACGAGGTGTTGATTCTGCTATAAGGTCATTTCTGACGCTGTATGAGCAGTAGTTAGTGGTGGTGTTGCACAGGATTGCTATATTTTTTAAAGATACTTCTAATATTATGTTCCTTGTATTTACTATAAATGAGAGAGGACAAAGCAAAAACTGAACATTATAAACTTGGGATTTATTTCAGGGCTGTTGTATTGGATTATACTTGATTGTACAAGTAAACCTAATAAACTGGTAACTCAGTGTAAATACCAGTTTGCATAGATAACGCTCTACATATACAATTCATAGCACATAACAAGATTATCCAGCAAACTTCAGGGATGGTTGAATCCATTTCTGAAGCATTGGGGAGGATACAGTATACTGATGCAAGAAAAAAAAAAACTTTATAATGCTAAACTTATTTTGTACAATATCAAAGAAAATAAGCATTTATAATAAATGAAATAATACATATTGGTGCAAAACAGTAAATATTAGAGATATTAAACATTCAACAAAACTGCATTTTTTCTCAACTTTCTTTGGGTTTTACTCTATTATTATAAGAGTATCAGTAACATAAGTCAAACAGAAGGTCGCAAACAGTTTAACAACCTGGCAACAGAGGTTTTATTATTCCCATGTTTCTAAGTTTATTCAGTACATCATCATGAAATAGCGGACCATCATCATATGTGTTTGGGTATAATATATATCTAGCAGTGAAGAAAGACAAGCATGTGAATATATATACAGTACAGTACTGTATTTGAGCCAAAAGGCACTGAACGGCTTAAAGTTAAACCTTCTGACTGACGGCCTGTCGAACCATCTGTCAGTTTCAGACTCATAAAATGACCCTAAATGTTTTGCGGCTGTAACTGAAAGGACAAAAAGTGGAAAGCTCCACTGAAATAACTGATCCAAAATTTAACATACCACTGATGTGAAACACACAAATGCTATCTTAACCATGATTGTCGATTGTGTAGATGTGACTTCTCCCTCGCAAGGCCACATTAGGGTCTCATCTACCTCTCCCTCCCTCCTGGCTGCTCGACTGCGTTTACTTCCGAGCAACGGTTTCAGACAGCTTCTTCAGCCTCTTCTTCAGCTCCAGAGGGAATTTCTCATAGCACTTCTTACACACTGGCTTCATGTCAAACTCCACAAACTTGTTCCTGTGGAGGAGAGACAAATGGTAAATTACGTGTTGAGGTCTGTCTAAGTTTTGTTGTGTCAATTTTACTACCATGAGAAATGGTTTGGTTACATGTTTGTAGCTCCACTAGTTATAGAAAAAGTCATACTGAACAGCATGATTTCTGTTTATTTTATATTTACTAGGAAATAACCTCTTTTTAGATTACTTACATATTATTTTTGGAGTATTTTCTGATTTAAGTAATTGCATTTTTTTATTACAAAATCAGTACTACTGCTCAATCTCGCCATTTTTCAACCTACCTAAGATCTTGTAGCACAGCAAAATTGTATTATACTTGATAAGGGTTGTGTTTTTGCGCCTGAGTTTTACCTTTTACTTTTTCATACGTTTTGGGCTTGTAAGCTTAACCGAGTGCAGGCACAGACGGGATACATGGGATAGGGGGGGGGGGTACAAGTAAAGATCCCCTGCCAGAAAATCAGGGACATTACAATAATACAGTATGCGTCTTAACCACTGGACTAAATGGAAATCCATACAAAAACTTGCAAGTACAAATATAGACATTTTTTGTAAGGATTTCTTAATATCGTCCAGAGGGGATTTTTTTTTCTACATTCTTACATTTTTTTTAATAAACTACTGCACTTGCTTGAAAGAAAACATGATTGTCTATCACTATGTGTGTGATGTAGATCCACAAGCTGATAAAAATAAAAACTCTAAAGATTTTCTATGATTACATTTTGGTAATTGTAAAGCCTTGAAAGTCTTTAAGGTTGCTTTATAGTTGTTTTCTGTATCAAATGCCTTTAATTCCACTAACACTGGTCAGCTCTGTGAACCTCCAGCTGCCCCTGGACGGCGTTTCCTCTCAAAGCAGATAATCGCTGGCAGGACTGAGGCACGTGTCAAACCTGGTGGGACCTGGGCACTTCTACAGCCGAGGCCAGAAAGCTGCCGGAAGTGATTAAGGCTTTACCCTTTAGGCCCAGACAGACCGAGAGACCCAAGAAACAAAGCCGTCCCTTCAGCATGTGACTGATCTGATTTTCCTGTTTGCATAGCAGAGGTTACCAAAGTACCAGCCTAATCTCTACTGGCTGAGAAGTGATCATGTACCGAAACACTTCCAGTGTTAGGTCACTCAGATGTGTTTACCTAAATCTCTGCTTTCATCATCAACATGGCTAAATACAATAACAATAGTAAGAGGAATGAAAGTGACATGGAGTGTGTTTGAAATATGATGAAGATGAAACAGAGAAAGTTAAGCAACAGACAGGAAGAAAGATGTAAACTGACCAAAGGAAGAAGAGTGGAAGTGTGGAGAAAGGAGAAAGATAGCATCACAGACACATGGGTATCAAAGTTTTCTTCTTCTTCTCTTTTGAGTCACGTTCACGCTTGGCCAGCCTGCGTTTCATGTCGTCTGGCAGGCGTTCATAGCAATGCTTACACACCGGCTTCAAATCCACTTCCACAAACTTATCCCTGACGGAGCAGGGAGGGAGGAGAGAACATTGTAGGAGGGGAAAGAGAAGAGGAAGGGAAGGTGGATAAGAAGAAAAAGAGATAAAGGAAGCAAGGATAGAGGGAAGAAAGAGCAACGAGACGTGAAAGAGGAAAAGAAGGAGGGGAAGAGGTGAGTGTTAGAGAAAGGGCAAGGGAAGGGAAAAGGGAAGCAAGAGAAGAAAACATGAGGACGAAAATAGGGATGATAAAGGGGAGGAGAGGTGGAGAGAAAAGACCACAGAGACACAAGGTTATAAGAGAAAGGTGAGAAAATCAGGAATGAACAGGACTGAAAATCAGGCAGTTCAAAGCAGATATGAAAACAGTCCCAGATGCAGCACAGTTGTGAAAGAGAAACATTACAAAGTCAACAGAGAGAGAGTGACCAATTCACACCTGAATTCCACCAAGTATAATTAATACAGAATGAGCACATTATCCAGGTTAAAATGTGACTCCACAGTGAGACTATTTATGTTGAAGTGTATGTCTTGGACTTGTGTGTTACTTACTTGAGGGTGAGCTTGGTGTTGCAAGTAGAGCAGGCGAAACAGTTGACACACCAGGCCTTGTTGAGGGCAGACACCACTGAAAAAATAGCAGAAAGACACATCAGAGAGTCACATGAGACACAGTCCCAGATCACCATCACATGAGCTGAAGGGGTTTATTCTTGAATTCAGAATCTAATTTTCAAAGGGCTCCAGTCGACATCATAGAAAAGAAAAGCAAAAAAGGTTAAAAAGGCACTGATGAGCTTGGATGCTAACAGAGCTGCACAATGAATGATATAACAAACCTCTATCTATTAACAGTTATAACATTCATATACATATTTTCAATCAGGAAAAGTTATCTCACCATCTCCCTCAATGACACGGTTGCAGTGGTAGCAAACATCTCCAAACAGCTGAGCATGACGAGGGAAGAGAAACAGAGAGGGTTAGCAACGTAGAGTCACATCTTATGAGTTATAAAATGATGTAACACAACGCAGCAACGGCAGTCTTTGTCTTTGTCATGGTTCACACTGAACACTTTGCGTTCAGATGTCATGCAAACAAGCACGGGCTACAAGGGCATCCCTAAAAGCAGAAGTACTGTGTTGAAAAAAAACACTAGGTGGAGTCATTACATTGACTGATTGAAGTCTTTCTGACCCAGGACAGTTTTAGATTGAGAGTTCAGACTCCTCCATCAAAACTAATACAGTGCACAGCAAAACCCTTCATTTATTATTATTTTTTATAATTGAGTTAAGAAAACTTTTCCTAAATGTCCAGAATAAAGTGTCAGTCTGTAGATACAATTGTATGTTTTCTTGTGTCTATAAAATAATATGAATTCCTGGAAATTTTCCAAAACAAGGAAAACTGCCTTGGAAACAAGTACAAATATCACAATTCAATTCATTTCTTTCTTATTATTACTTTGTGTTTTCAAGCTGTTGTGATTCAAAGTAAGGACTGACTTAAAAAATGGTCAAAATGGTGTGATAATGTACTGTCATACAGACTGAAAAATTACTTCTTTAATTAGAAGTTAGGTAGCAAATGCATGGCTTTTTTTGCAGCCAACTCTAAAATTTCAGATATGTTGAACTTTCCCTCAGGACCAGGACCAATTTTTAATCCTTTCGTCGTCACTTCATAATTTAGCATCACTGGAGTCAAATGTGGCCACTGTTGGCTGCTAATCTTGACCTTGGTACTTGAGAGGCTACAAATGGATCCAGAGGAGGAGATATTTCATGACATACAAAACAAAGCTGTGTGTTTGAGTCACTATTTCTGTGTTCAATGCGAATGCTCTGATAATTCAGTGGAGTGTTACCTGGTTGTAGTGTGTTTCGCAGTAAGCCAGGCCCTTGCGTTCATAGTGACGGTGTCCAAGGAAGGGTTTCTCACACTTGGCACACACAAAATGCTGCAAACAAACCCATGGAAATGCACACATGGTTAGCACAGCAATCAGCCAGTTCAATAACACTTTCAGACTGTGCCGCAGAAAGCAGCACAGTCTGGTTTAGACATTATCAGGTCAGGTCAACAGCACATCAGTTCAGTCCAGCTGTTCTGTTACTGCGTTCCAAAATGAACAGAAAGAGAAGAGAGGATGGAGCTTCAGAGGTTTTAATCCTTCAAACAGACACGTGAGGAATTAATGGTAGGGTTTGACATAAATTCAAGTGAAATGTCCAATATTTCTGATAAAGTGCAGTTTAAGGACCCCTCATGTGTCTGTTGGCGAGGACAGCATAGATGAGTCAAAGGGTTACACTAATATGGATTTTTAAAAGCCAAAAACAAAGTTGATTTTGATGAATAAATGTAAAAAGTCTCTGAAAGAACATGAGATATGATCAGATGAAGTTTATCATTTGGATAACTAACTTGTTTGAAGTAAGTGAATTGAACAATATACAGTTATTTATATAAAGGCATCAAGACAAATGTTTAAGACAATATGGCCAGCAGTTTTCAAAATCTTGTACGCTGAACCAAAGTGATGGTCTTACAGAGAGTTAAAAAAAAAAGAAAAAAGCGAGACACAGGGCAGCAGTCAGTGTCAATCCAATCCTTAATTCTCTCACCATATAAAAGTGTCTCTCACAATAGGCACGACCACCTCGCTCATAAAACGGGTGGCCCTGAAATTGGCGCTCACACACAGTGCATACGTGATGCTACATGTGGAGGAGGCAAGATGGGAAAATGTCCATAAAATGTGAAAAGACAGAGGAGAGCTGGAGTGACGCCAGACAGAAAATAATAAAGAGACAGATTGCAGGTAATGGAGGAATGATGTAGGAGTGGAGATGACTGAACACAACTGTGGAGATAAAACTGGTAAAAGTATGAGTCAAACACAAGACGTTGAAAAGCTCTCACTGGTATGAAATGAACAGAAAATAAAGCAGAAAACAACAATTGCCGTAAAAACTCTTGAATATATAACTACTTTCAGCTGCTCACATACTGTATGTCTAACTCTAAGTAAAATTAGCAGGAATAAATTAAACATTGTTGTAAATATTGAGATCAAACAGAACATAGACACTGTGTAATTTAAAATGTAAATACATCTGAAAGTAATCTGACAGTCAGGAATGTCTTAAATTTAAGCTGTATTAATCTCAAGGTAACTGAAGTGGTTTTCAAAAAGGTGTACAGTTTAACATCGCACCTCCACATGCCACTGCTTGCCCATGGCGTTAACCACACGGCCCTCAATGGGTCTTCTGCAGGCACCGCAGATGGGGACACCCATTTTGTCATGGCAGGGCAGACAGTAGAGCTCTCCCTTCAGCTCCCGAGCATCAGCAGTCAGCTCCTTACTGCAGAGATGGAGGAAAATTACACTTGATAAAGCTTTTATCAAGTAAGGCAAACTGATGCGTTTACAAGGCATTTCAACGAATTCAAATTATGCAAATGAAAAAGAGGTATATGTTACAAAAAAAGAAGAAAATAATGAAGATTTTGAAGGTGAATGTAAACTCATCAGGCAGTTTATTAGGAACACCTCTGCAACCTAATGCAATCTAAAGCAAAAAAACGCTATGTGGCTGTGTTTGTACAGTATGTTTCTTGTATTTCCATCTTTGGATATCTCCTGGAGCATAATTTGTGTGTGGTTTATGTTTATACTTGGATTTTGATGAAAAATGCAGTGGGAAGAGTTATATTACAGTGCAATTACAGACCTTACCCTTCTCATACAAGAGGTGTTGCGACACTTTAGCTGAGTCAGATCACTGTAAGTGCATGACTGTGCTATATGTAGGAGTGTGCGACCCACCCATACAGGCTTCCTGGCTGCAATATTCGTAATTTGCATATAACAACTATGTTTTTTATTAGAGTACACCCTTTGGAGTTATTCAAAAACAGTGTTGCTATTACACACTTTGTCCACCAGAGAGCACTGACACATCCTTCATTTTGAAAGTGCTGCCTGTGCTGCATTTGATCTAATTTTGCATAGACTGATATGTTTGTAGGATCTGAAAAGTGTTGTTCTTTTTAATAAGAACATTTAATCAGTGAATCAAAATTGCAACAAATACTTATAATAATAAGCCTGATAATCAGTGTGTTTCATGATTTCAGGGTGTTTATATTTGAGCATGAAAGTGTGCATATACTTGGCAACAATATGACTTCATAACACCAGAAGTGTGATCCTGATGTAGAATTAAAAGACCTCCACCTGTGAACACATAGTTTACTCAGGACTATTCACAACCTGACACAGCTTGCTTCCCCTACCTCTCGCCCTGCCCTCCCACCTGCTCTGAATGATTTGTGAAACTTGGCACAGCTGGCCAAGTTTGTGTCTGTGCATGTTTACCCGCAGTTGTTGCAGTTGAAGTGATCAGGATGGTAGGGGTCATTCTTGAACAGAAGAGGCTGCTCGTCAATAATGGCGTGACACTTCTGACAGATGTACTTGCCGAGGCCACGAGCTTTCTCTCGGTTATGGCACGGACGACACAGGTGCCTGATGGGAGAGAGAGAGCGAGAAGAGGAGGGAGAGAGAGATAGGGATAGATGAGGGAAGGAAATGATTTAAAAAAAACACTGAAAGGCCAAAACGTACTTGATTTGAAACTATTGATCTTCTAAGTTGGATCAGTAAGGTATCTAAAGTGTTGCACTGTGATTCAACTGAGGAATCTCCCCTGGAGCAGGAAGAGATTTGACAGGTAATGATTGGTTGTATTTTTTCTGTGTGATACAACGAATCCACACAGTGTATGAAACAGCAGAAACAGAATCCACCGCAAGTCCTCGTCTCAAGTTTCACGACTTATACAAACTGCAATTCTTTACAAAAAGTTAAGAAACTGTTTGCTATTAACAAAGTAATTTAAATACGGAAGTAGTGCGACATAGAAAAAAGACTTTAACTGATGTGATAACTATCTCTAAAACTGACCTTCCAGCATTCTTGACAAATCCAACATCGGCGAGCACAGCCTGGCAGATATCACAGCAGAAACACTCAGGGTGCCAACTGTTATTCATGGCCTTGATCACACGGCCAATGATGAACTCACCTGAGAGAAGAGCAGATGATTACGTGGAGCTTGTTCATGAGAAAACATCTACATGGATATTTACTGTCCGAAAGGCATTAACTCTTTTCATTTACTGCAGTTTGTACACTTACCACACTGGTGGCAGCAGGGAGCAAACAGCATCTGGAAGTCATGCTCACAGTATTTCCTGCCTTCAAACTGTAACACAATTATACAGTTTGTACACTATTAATCACAACTGTACATTTGAATGCTATCATTACAATTAAATTAATAAACAATATATTCCTAAAAGAATATACAGTGCACAAATAACCTCTTTCTAACATAAGATCAGAAATGGCAGCAACAATACATCTGTTATCAACACAAACAAATCTCAAAGCAGAATCACTACATGTGCCAGCTTTATTATGTTGAGATTTGACAGATTTAGTGCAGGAAACAGTTGAGAAATATGCTGGATAGGATAGTTGATACAGTTTAACGACAACAGCTGCAAAACATCTTCAGCAACAACAACTTTCAAACAGCGTTCAGTGCACCATTAATTCACTGTACGTGTACTGAGGACATCCAAAACTGTCTTTTAAAAATCTCTGCATATCATAAAATATAGTACATAATTATTGGTGTGCATTTTAATTGTATGTTAATTCTTCATATATCTTTATTTATGGATTAATCCCTTTACATTGATAGTCAATATTTCTGAATAATCATTTTAGAACCATTCTAATATAGCTGATTTTATTGTATAGTATTTTCAAAAGCCTCAATATTTAACAAATTAACCAATGATCATCATCAGCATCAACAATGAATTTACATATTAAGGCCCTAACCTAGTGTGGATAAAACTTTGTATTTATTTTCCTCATGTGTTCGCGGGCTATTAGGGCTCAAACACACAGAGGGAGCAGTGATATCCTGCTGACTGACGTTTATTTATGGCAGGTAGAATTATTTACAGGGAGTCAAAGGTTAATGCAAGCTAACACCCTTGGCTTATATTGATCGCAGCTTTAGAGACTCTTTGTCTTTGATAGACTGACAAACAGAAGAGCATCAGGTTCTCTGGGGCCGGCCGGAGAGATATCTGGCCTTGAGTCAGGGCTGATGAGCAAACAGCTTACTGGAAGAGGGCTCCTAATAATTCAATACTGCATTAAGGTGGTGCTGCTTTATTTACCTCAACATGTCCAAGAGATGTGAAGGAACAAGAAACCCCCATTTACACTACACTGTGTTTAAAATGTATTTCAGGGAAGAGATCCACACAGGACTCTGAATGTACCGATCTGTCTACACATGCTTTAACTGTGTATTTGGATCAGAGTGTAAATTTAACTTTACTGCAGGGCCTGCAGCAAGTGTATATGAGCAAGTGCAGATAGCAGCTGCATGCTACAGTGATTCTAAGGCATGTCTAAACCATTCAAAGCATTTGTATTTTTTTTATGTATACACATAATGGCTATATAAAGTCCAGATAATTTGCAATACCATAAATCATGTCCTCTGGCTGTGCTTAAATCTGTCAGTGAATGCATCATCTTTTCACTGCTGGATGATGAGAGATGAGACGTACATTAAAAAAGCAGCAGTGAGGACAAAGGTGTTACCTCATAGAAGAGTCCTTCTGGGAACTGCTGGAAACACTGGGCACACACGAAGCACTGCTCGTGGTAAAGTTCCCCGTTACTGTTCACGATCTTCTCTGCCGGGGCAAAACCACTCTTGCAGCGCTCACACATGGCATTGGCCAGCGCGTTGGCCATGTTGCTAGGAAGAAAAAAAAAATCACAATCAGGATCGGTGTGGACAAAACATCTCATGAAATTTACTGTAAGAGGTTTTATGAGTAGGAATCTGACTGCTAATTTATTATAATATACATTAATATCACAGCATTTGTATCCTTATTATTTGCTGTTAATTTAGAAACTGTTCCATGAGCTTATATTACAGTGTGTGCAGCAATATGCCCTGACAAGCATATTGAACTTAGAAACAAAGTTAAACTTGAAATGTTGACAGATGAACTTATTTGAGATGTTTTATGGCTTTGAAAATATATATATAGCTATAAATTCATAACATAATAAGACAAGATATGCTGCTATATTATAGCTTTATAATTTACTATATTTCTTAATTTCATCATAATGTATGGGATTGGATGTGACCGTGCATTGGTTGTACATGTTGAAGGAATTTGTGTCATATTTCTTAAATTATTATAATGGACTGTGAAATCCTCTTGGTCAAGCCAGGACACACCTAACACCAACACTTTAACATCTATCACATGTCTCTCCTGTTATGAAAACAGCTGGAAGATGTACTCAGCAGCGGGAGAAAGGAGAGCAGAGTGGGGAAAATGTGATGCAAGAGGTTATCGACCCAGTGCACGCACACACGCAGACACACACACACACACACACAAACAATATCTTGGTTCAGCGCTTATTTTGGCTGTGCTCATAGGGGCGTGGGGATCAATGAGATGAGAAACCTGCATGGTTTCTTTGGATGATGAAGTTACCAAATGTCCATCTGCACTGAAGTGTGTATTAGCAGTGTATCTGTGTGTGTGTGTGTGTGTGTGTGTGTGTGTGTGTGTGTGTGTGTGTGTGTGTGTGTGTGTGTGTGTGTGTATGTGTGCATGTGTGTGTACAGATGTGGGTTAATATGCTCTGACAATCTGCCAAAAACACCAGACTTATTACGCTGACTGTTTAAAGTACAAACCCTGATAATGACATGTAGACTAAAGTGAATCACATATGATTATAATCAATATTGTTACTTCATCTTTGCACAAAATGACTGTAATATATCAACTGGGCTGGGCCACAAACACACACTGGTGCCAGATACTGCAACACATAATGTGGCACACCCTAAAAACCTGCCACCGTGCCTCATAAAAAGATATTTATTGTCTTTCTTGTCTTTTTTCTGATTATCATCACATTGATATTAAAAAATTAAAGTTACATAAACTTTGAATTCACTTAACTTAGGAGTCAGTGTAAAATCTGATTGACATTGTTTCCCTCACGTTACACAAACCTTCACAAACCCATCAAACAAACAATTCACACCACAGACACACATCTGTCATCTGTGTTTGCCCTTGATTGTCAGACTGACAAACATAGTAAATGATCTGGAAACTGAAAATGATCTATGACATGCAGTTGTCAAAACATAAGTTTATATTTACAGCATCTAGTTTTTATAGCTGTTGACTGTGTGGGAAGTCAAATAAATTATCAAAATAAAAAATAATAAATTATCAAATAAATGTTTTTTAGACTTTAATCTCATAGGAAACTTGAGCAGTAGAGAGTTACTTCTTGTTCTATTAAAATGATGGATGTTAAAATGTAGTACATCACATCATCTCATGATATATGTTGTTATATCACCAAACCCTATTTCTATTACAAATTTATGCTTAGGCTGAACCTTGGACTAAATCCACAATGATCCTGACCTGAAAACAAAATGATCAAACTGCTCCAACCCGAGCATGAGCAGCCAGTGTACAAAACTACAGCATACTAACTAATCAATAGCAAATGTACCGATGCAGATGGACACAATTAACAACTTCATACCTGAGGCAGACTGGAAGTAAACATGTTCCACACAAAGAGAAAAAAAATGGTGGACCCATCCTGGCTTATCTGCTTTGTTTAAAAGGTCAGAATACCAAAGTGTTTCTAGGCAACGCACACGCACACACACACGCACACACACACACGCACACGCATACACACCATGTAAGATTTTTATGGAGTGATGCCATCTGTTCATATTAACTTAATTGGATCAACTCAGGAATTAACAAGAATTCCAAAAACTCCCAGACACACTGCTCATCACCTCTTATTTCTTTGTCATTTTAAAAACACACCTCTCAGTTCTGCCAAATGTTTTAGAGAATCTGCGCTATAAAAACAGGTAGCTGGCACACCCTTTTCAAATGTACCGACTACACTGAAACACAATGTAGACATAAGCACAGCTTCCTTCTCCTTCCTGCTCTTCACAAACTTTTCAAATACAAATTGTTCGATATACATAGTTGTACCCGATATCACACACACTGACAGCCCTGCCCTGTCCAAAGAGTTTGTGGGAGGAAGTGATACATCTCTTAGGCATTTCCACCCTCCTATCTGCCTCTAGCACACTGCGACTTAGAAACAAGCCAATAAGCAGTTGTAAGAGTAAAACAAAACAGGTTTCTTCTCTTGTCCTGAGGAGGTTGCAGATGAAGTGTAGACAGACTAATTAGTCTGGAAGATTCTTTAGTAGTGTAACAATGGTATCAGCCTCATCACCTTTCACCAGTTAATGATTGTGGTAAGACAGATGTAATGCTATCAGGGTGGCAAAGTGTGTTTTTTCCCCCCTGCATCCAGTCATCCGGGCTTCCCCAACAATATGCTGCCTTAACTGACTTTTCTATTGGTGCCTTTTGTTGAAAGGCTGAACTGGTACATTTTTTAAACTCATCGCAGAAACTACCTTCTTAAAGTAAAATATATTTAAAAGTAAAAAGGTTATTTGTTGAGGATTTGAAGAATTTCAAAAAAATGTACTTAAAATTGAATCTAATCTAATCTTTTATTTTTATTTTATCAGCAGTGACAAAGACAGTAGAAAAAGATAAAAGTGCAAAGGTAAGGTCAAAAGTTTGGATACACTTTCTCATTCAAGTGACAATGTGTGTCCAATCTTGTTACTGGTCCTGTAAAAAAGGTCAGATCATAAAAAACACTCACGTAACCACACACACACACACACACACACACACACACACACACACACACACACACACACACACACACACACACACACACACACACACACACACACACACACACACACACACACACACACAAGCAATTTCAAGGACCGTCATGTACCACAGACCCTCCATTTGGGAATGCACGGTTTATGTTTACATTTTGTGTTTATGTTTATATACATAGTATGAAATATCCTATCCTATATTATATCATATATTTATTATGATAAATATTTTCAGTAGCAGAAATATGTTATGTATGCAGATAAAAGTATGTTGATGGAGAAGGCTTCTTAAAAAAAAAAAACTTCAGATATGACTCTCCTTCCACCATGATAACCAAACCACGTTGGCCTGTGACTATAAATGGAGGCTGGTTGTCAGTAAAGCGAAATGATCCAGACTATCTCTTCTGTTATGAATACAATCTGTTCCCTCCTCCCTCCCTCCCTCCCTCCCTTCCTCCTCTGGTCTCCTCGTCTTCTGCTCTTTCCTCAATGTTCTGTACACGCCTGTGGTCACTAACAATATGGGCAGCTAAATAATCCATCAATAACAATGACTTTCTCTACATGTTTTTAAAATGTATTATTTTCAACAGTATTATCGAAAACAAAGACTCAGATGTTACTAACAGCTGAGTCAGTGTCCGAGTCTAAACTTACCGCAGTCACTACTTTCTTATCTGATTGTCAACTATTTAAACCAGCTCGGTCACCTCAGATTTTAGAAGTTGAGACTCCAATACCAACTTTGTGTGTAGCTTGAGGAGTCCACAGTGCCCAAATTTGTACTGACCTAAGACATATGTAATGTAGATACGAATATAACATACCAAATACTAAATATTGTAAAAGTCAGTATGTGTTGTCTGCCCCTGTCTTTCTTATATTAGCACTGGGAGACCCTAAAGTAACTAATTGTAATAATGTAGTGATGGCCGCTGCTTGCTTGTACCACCTGAGTTTTACACCGCTTCACCAAAATTTGGGATTTTCTGTCTCCAGCACCAGAAAAACTTCCCACTTCAAAACTTCCCTTCACAAACCTGTTGGTGACCCTACGTCTACGATGAAGCCAGATCAGTCAGAAATAAAGCATGTATATTTAGCCTTCCTGTCCGTCATGCGAACATACTTGGAATACCGGCTGACATATTCTACTTTGCATAACAACTCCCCCCTTTAGGCACAAAAATAACCCCCTCCTGTGTGCTCAGAGCTATCCCTGCACAAACATGGCACCTAAGGCTGCTTAAGCAAATCAAACTACGCTGTTAAGACCCAGCTGCTGGAATATCTGAATACTTCACATTCAGTAACACCACAGTAAGCTCAGAGCATACAGACCTAGCACCGTGTTAGCGTATGAGCAGACCAAATCCCTTAACACACACCTTTGCTGCCTCAAACCACTTCACCTGCATGGTACTCTAATAGAGATTCTGCCATTAGGTTTTTATAGGATGGTGATGATTGAAAGTGGAGGTAAGAATCATCTGAAACCTAAACCATCATCTTATGATACATCTATAAAACTAAAGCCATACCAATGCTATACTTAGCAGTTCATTTAAAGAGGATGCGGCAGGTTCAACTCCAGGTTTTGGTAAAGTAAAGTCTTTTTCATGCCACACTGGTAGAATTTTTGTTGAGACATCTCATAAATATAAAATAAAAGTACTTTTTAAGGGTTAAGGAACAACTTCTTATAATCAGACTTTTTTGCTTTTGGAGGTCTCATCATCATCAACTAAACACAGTTCTTTCCCCCCCCTTCTCCTCTAAACTGTAGACTTACAAGCGAGCATAAAAATCACAAAACTCCTTATAGACTTTGACATCACTCTTCCGCCTCTGGGACTTGGAGACCGGGAGCTCGGCCTCTCCCCCATCACCTCCCTGAAGCCTCTGGTGGTAACCGTTCATCCCACCCTGAGGGAAGTGGTCCGGGGCTTCCCCATCCTCAGGTATCGATGGTGGCAGAGCACGACCGTTCATTGTCTCGCTCATCTACAACAGGCCTAATTAAATGCAAAAGTCCACCTAAGAACCTGTGTAAAAGTCAAAAACCCAAAATTGAAAAAAATCCTCAATGCTGGTTTAATGTTAGTTTCCAGTGATGAGAATCCAGTAAGGAGTGGGAGCTGTAATCCAGATAGCAAGAGAGAGACCGAAACACTGAGTACTCTCCCTCTCTCTCGTTCTCTCTTACACATGCAAAAACACACACACACCCTCTCTCTGGGATACACTCCCTCTTTCTTTTCTCATTCCCACATCCCCGCTTTCTCTTTTTTCTCTCACACACATACATGTACACACACTCTTGTCTCCCCTCCTGTCACACTTGCTGTCTATTCTTGGGTACGTTACTGAAATTAAAGAGCCCACCCTGACGTCTGTCCGGGCAGAGGTCAATGTGCCATGGCAGTGACACACACAAACACACACATACACACATACACAGATACACACAACTTTTAAGTTTTTGGTTTTTTTTGTGTGGTATTCTCTAATATCAAAAGCCAACAGCAGACATTAGTTTGCGTAAGTGTGTTTGTGTTGAACAGCTGGAGCTCTCAGCTCTCTGGGAGATACAACAATGTGCTTCCAACACAGTATTGTGCAAAGTGGGAATATCACATAGAAAAGCTGAGGTTTTAAACAGAGATGCAAATAAAACAGGAACCGAACAGATAACAAATTACTGTTGTTTTCTCCTCATGTTTGACATTGTGGGACAAACACACTGGAGCTAGAGGACAAGCAGCAGCTGGGTTAAGACCAGTATGTAGGGACAGATATCAGATGGATATAATGCTGTATGTTTGCACCTACTTCAGGCCAGTATTTTACTTATAGACTTACACAAAACGACAGGTTTGTAACAAAAAACAAGCTAATAGGGACATTTGGTTTTCATTAACACAGTGTGCAGATGCTGGATAGCTGAATTGAAATCTTTCATGTTCACAATTTCCACATACAAATCCAACCCCCCCTCCCGACTGTTAAACAATTCCATCAGATTGTTTGTGGGTTGTTTATTTCTGACCGCGGCAGGATTCAAACTCAGTACATAACAGAAACATGGTATGAATCTAATCCAACTGAGTCAATAGGACACCCTGAGTATCGGTTTTAAAACGTCTATTTAAAGCTATGTGGAGCAACAACTATAAAATATGTTAATCGTCCTGAGAAATCTCATACTGGTCTGAGCATAGGCGTTCCTATAAACCCATTTGCGTTTGCTTTGGGTAAATGACAGCCTTTTTATGTGCTTTCAACTCAACTGGCATCTCAAATTAATGACCGCTTCCCAAACCATCAAAAACAACCTTAAGTCAGATCTGGAAATAAACTCAACTGAGACAAACATGTTTGACGCTCTATTTGAGACCAGCATCTGTGGTAATCTTGCAAATCGAAGTGGAAGAACAATGATCACGTACATCTATGATGTGTCAGCGCCACAATGTTTTAGTCCTGTATGTGTGCCAGCTGAAACACATCTCCGAGTCCTTCAGTAAAACAGTCCTCTACATGACTCCATCATTCTACAAATAGACACCCAATGGAGCCTCAACTCCAAACTTGGTGCTGGCAGCTGCTGTTTTGTGAGTTTGTATACATAGTAGGGGCCAACTCTACCTACTCTGAGAGGGGCTTCCAAATTACACATAATCATTATTACTTGCTTCATTTATTCAGTTTGTACATTCAGGTTGGTTTTAACACATACTGCCAGTTTGGGAGCAATTGTTTGGTTTTCAAAAGGATTTTTTTCTAATACATATTCACATGTTTTGTTTGTTTCCAGACAGCAGGACTGTGTAAACTAAACTATTTGGTCTCCATCAATGGAGCTTCTGACTCCTGAAATGACATAATGAGCCAAACATTTCACCAGGCACCATCGAAACCTTACAGAGCTTTTTCCAAAACAGAACAATGACTCCAGAAAAAGTCACCTGTCCTTAGCTGGAGCTCTGCAGGGAATCTTATCTACTGGGAACCAGTGGTGAATGACTGGGGCACAATGGACAGAGGGTGGGTGTTTAACAGGAAACACACGCAATCTTTTCTCCTGATTACAGTCTTGCCATGTTGTGGCGTATCCCACCCTAAAAAATGATGGAATGTGCATTGTGCATGTTTAATATAGGCATCAATAAACTCTTGTCAAATTAATTAAGTTAACGTTTTACACACATACAGTTTATTGTAAATTAGAATATAAGTTTAGTCATAATAATCCAAAAAATGTGGGTAAATATCTACTACTTCAACAGTCAACTCCCTTGTGATAGCTAAGTAGCTTCCTGTCTGCAGTATTGTTGTGCCAGCGTTGGACAATCTCACAGTAACTTGATCTCAACTGGGAATTTTCTCACCACAGTGCCAACCATGGCAAAGAGAGGGTGGGATATCACATCATTTAAAAATACTGCACTGAAAACCTGAGGCTACATGACTGCGCTGGACTCTCCTCTGCTTCTGGACATTTAGCCATCTTATCACTCAAAAGGGAGTCAAGGTTTTTGGGTTGTTGCTCTACGGTGGTGACATGAACTCTGCTCTACTAAGATCACCAGGATATCAGAGTCACTGCCCATCCTCTGTGTCGCTGACTAGAAACACACTTTTTAAGACTTCAACTCAACAACCCTTGAAAGCACTTACTTATTTCTTAAAAAAAATCAAAACACTTGTGTAGCACAGCACTGAACAAGGGATCATACTACACAGATATGTTGCCTTTAACAATGGTCACAACATCATATTGGAGGCAGGAGGGCCTCAATCCCATTTGTCTTTGATATTTTTAAGGTGGCCCTATCCTGTACAAATACAGCAAATAAGCTTGTGACACTTCTTTGTCGTTGAGTTTTATCATTTGAATATTTAGATAAAGTAATATTCAGATATTTTAGCTAAAAGAGTCGAGGTTTTCAGTGCCTAAGAGAGAGAGAGAGTGGGAGAGAGAGAGAGGCAGAGGGAGAATGTGAGAGCCGATATGAATGTCAACCTGAGCTTAAAAATGGCTACAGCAACTGTCCGTGGCCGACACGGTGTCTCCGGTGTGTTCCCTCTGCATCTGCATGATACGACTTTGAGGCTTCCTCGTGGGGTCATTAAAGGTCACCGGAGAGGTCACAGGCCAGGGCACCAATGCCGAAGACTTGGAGAAAGGGGTAAGAAATACAAACTGACCTCTGTTGCTATTATGGAGCCATTACTTTTCTAACAGAGGGTGATTTGTGCATTTAATCTACTGCAGTTATCCACCACAGTCCATTTGGGCTTGGCAACCACATTCAGAAATATTTCACCCAGTAACACACAGAGACAAGCATTTGTCTTTCACATAGAGAATTATTACACATTAGAGAATTATTACACATAGAGAATTATTACACATTAGCTGTCATATCTTTTTTAGATCTTAATTAGATGCAAAATGTATGGTTTGGTTCATCCATGTTATTATTTCATAATTAAATGAAATTGAAAACATTCATTTTCTAATTGTTTTTTTTCTGCATGTTTTAAATAACTTGAATGTCTTCTACCAAAACAATGCTTTGTAACCCTGTCACTCTGTCTGACATTGTGCCAAATTGAGCCAATCTATTCTTGTTGTGGCCAAAATGACCACAGTATAAATACAACATCATTTTGATAGATATTCTGCTTAATATTTCATTTTAAGAAATGTATACCACAAAAACCACTTCTTTTAAAACTTGTTTTATGATCAGCAGAATGAATGTGTGAGACAACATTGTCCAGACTCAAGAAACAGTCCAGACTGTCAGCCGGACTGGTGAAAGAAATGAATCACACACCCTGCACACACACATCCATACGCACAAACACACAGTGTCAACAGCAGCCGTGGCAACACAGACATCAGGGTTGCTTGGGCCATTTTTTCTTTGGCAGGCCATCGGGTGCATACACAGTGACAGCAAATACACACACACGTAACACTCTGTGAAACACACTTCAGTGACTGTGCAAACATAATTCATGACTAACATTTCCTTTGTTTTGCACTTTTTGTTCCCGGTGTACATTTTGACCTGCAGTATCACAGATCCACTTAAGTCTGCAGGACAGCCTGGAAAACTCAGAGCCTGAAGGATCACAGTAGGACATTATGTACTTTTTCATTACTCTCTAGAAGTATTTTGATCAGTGAGCTTTGTCAAGTTCTGACAGCAGATATATTATAAACCACACTTAACGTATCCCTACAATGTTGAAAAGTAAATGCTATGTGAAGCATTTGTAATGACATTTCACCCTGTGCTGGTACACCTATCGCAGAAGACTGCACGCAAAATTGTTCCAAGCAAGAGAAAATCGTTTTTTGATTTGGTACTTTTTTTTTCTTCCAATTTATAGCGACTTACTCTTACCAGCACTGGTGAAGCTTTTTTGATTCTGACTCATTTTGTTCTCGTTTTTGTGAACAGCCTTTTCCACTCTCTCACATGCATTTGTTTCGCATTGTATTGATGAAACTTTGGGAGGAATCAGCTTGGTTTGATGCAGACAATCTCTCTGCTCATGAAAATACTGCAGAATCAGACTGCATTGAGGAATTAATAAAAGTTGTGACTTTGATGACCATTAATCCACCAGCACTGCTGTATGTATACAAGCAAATACTAACTGCAGGTAAGCTTTAATTCTCTAATAGTTTTTGACAATACATTTAAATATGAGACTGCACTTAGAGAGCACCACTCAAGTCTTTCACCTGCTCAAAACACTTTTACACTGCAAGCTACATTTACCCATTCATATGCCAATGGCAGGTGCCAACCTGCTTATCAGAAGGATCAAATAATTTGGGGTTCAGTGTCCCAAGAACACATCGACATATGAATTGAAGGAGCCGGGAATCACACAGCCAATCTTCCAATTAACAGATAATCTGTTCTACCCCGAGCCGCAACCGCCCTTAAACTCGTTCAAGCACCTCATTGAGTCTGCACAGTAAGATACGATCTCCTCTCTAAATTCTTTATTGTTACTGAATAATGCAAATTCTGTGCTCAGGACAGGTGCTGACAAGTTACGCATCATCTGATTGTGCTGACCTGCACGATGAACTTATTTGACAACAAACTGTTTTTTGGTTTGTTTTTGTTTAGGGGATAATAGAGGAGGCTAAAAATATGTTCTGTTTGACTGGGGACACCTCTAAAGAGAGAGCTCCCTCTTTCTGTCCGCATTCCTCACATTACTACATTCCTCTAATCATTTCAGGTTAACACACACACACACACAGAGAGAGAGAGAGAGAGAGAGAGAGATAGAGAGAGAGCGAGAGAGAGAGAGAGAAAACACAGAGACAGAGAGAAAGAGAGAGAGGGGGGTTGTGAAAGATGAGAAAAGAACACCCAAAACTGACTAACGTCAATGAATTGTGAAACCACTCTTGCAAAAGTCTGCACATACTGTATTATACATGTTCTGCTGGTCATACAACAGGAATTCGACCATCAGCTGCAGTATTTACTGACCGAATAGTCCACCACCTTATCTATCCCTGTCAAAACACTCCACACAGACAAGGACTTCTCTTCTGAGGTTTTGCTGTAATGAGGCTGAGGCAAACAAACCTGCTCCAATTTGTTACACAATAAACGGCAATTTCGATAAGCCCCAAATAACGTTAGCAGATAAGTAGATAAAAAGCCATAAGACAAGTTTGAGCCCAAAGATATCTGCCTGCAGCCCACAGCCAAACCTAACTACAAAAAAAAAAAAAATTAAATTATTACTTTTTAAACGTTTTCATTTTAGCAAGGATTCAACAAAAGTGACCAAATTTTCTTAGAAAGCAATCAGGGACGCTGGACAATCAGACAGACATGAAGAATTGACAAACTTTATGATCTCAAGATGGTCCATATAAAATACGTCATTCTAAACCGGTTCCTTATTGCACCTTGAAGTTTCTATGTACTATTTAGATGAGCTGCTACAGAAAACTACAAGAGGTTGCTTCTGTGCAAAACTACATAGAGGACATTTAAAAAGTTAAAAAGCGCCTACTGCCGGCTACAAATTGAGAATGATTTATGCAGAGATGGTGGGCGGAATAAGACCAACGTGACAAATATATGTGAGTGAAAAAGCAACAGAAATAACAGTGGTCATAGAGTTGAATCAGCACTTCTTAAATGCATCTTCATCGAAGGTTAAAAGCTTCACATAGACTCACCTGAGGCTGTCCCTGGCCAGGCTGCCATAGCTGTCTGGTCTCTCCTGTCTTCGTCTGTACAAGTCTGAGTTTGACAACTCTTTCAGCCTCAAAGAGTTCATCTCCCCTCACTTCTCTCCCTCCCTCCCTTCCTTCCTCCCTTCCTTCCTTCCTTCCTTCCTTCCTACTTCTTGCCTGCCTGAAGAACCTTCAGTCCGCAGAAGTAGGAATACTCCGAAGAAGTGTGCGCGTTAATGTTTGATTCAAATAAAACTGATTAAAGTCTTGGGTCACCCCTCTCTCTCTCTCTCTCTCTCTCTCTGTTTCTTTAACACACCTCCAGGGCACACGCGGTTGAAAAAGGACATCTAACAGGGGTGTGGTTTCACAGCCAGCACACCTATCAAGTACTTCTTTCTCCTCCCCCCTCCTGCAGCAGGTAGAGGGGGAATGCCTCGGTGAGAAAGGAGAGGGAGAAGAAGAAGGCGAGAGAGGCATTGCCCTTTCTGGCCTTTGCCTCCGCCGTTTCTATTTGCCTCCCACTTCTCAATAGCTCATTCCTCTTTCTGCTTGGAGGGAAAAAAACCCAAAGACAGACAGTAGACAGAGTACAAGCAGTAAGAAAAAAAGAAGAGAAGAAGACAGGTCTTTTCACACAAAGATCGACAGTAGATTTAAAATATAGACTGTTTTCACCTGATAAGTTGTTATGTAAGAAAGGAACAGAGATCACTCCAAAAAGGGCGACTGAGGTTAGTATTCATGGATGTTACAGGCTGAAAACAACAACAACAACAAAAAACCCTGACAATACTATTTCAGACAATAAATAATTTTTTTTTTTTTTTTTGCTTAGTAAACTGTTGTGACAAAGATAGTACTTGGGAAGGGTTTTTAACAGTTACCCAATAAACTTCTAGTCAATGACACAAACAGTAAATATGTAATAAGAAATAGTGAATTCACTGACAACAAACATATACCAAACATTGATAGAGAAAAATGTGGGTTAAATATACTTAAAAAAGTTTCTTTTTGCATGTCTGTAATCCCATGTACCATTACTGATATATCTGTGATAAGTTTATATTGGCTAAAATCACCCTGCTGAAAGTGTTGTTTGTAGTAGCATTGTATAGCACACAATCAGATCCAGGTCAGGAACAGTAACAGTGTTTTGTACACAGTAAATAAGCAACGCTGCAGGTTTTTTACGCTACGTGCACGTGGATGAAATCAACATTTCAATCTGAACAGCTGCTTGATTACAGGGCTGGGAAAGAACAGGCTGAGTTAAATTGCATTATATGAAACAAAGTCACCTATTATTGAATAATGTGTCACTGCTGTTCAATTTGACTCATTTATGATACACTGAGAGATTATTTCCCAGCTGAAACAACACAAGCTATTGAGAAAAAGGAAAATGTCAATCTATGAATAATTCATTACAATGTTACGTGGGAACAAGAGATCCTCTCCAACACAACAGATGCACATTTTCAGACAGGGCTGAAAGTTGCCTCTCAGAAAAGAAAGTTTAATGGAAAAACAAGAGGCTGTGACAGCATCAAAGCGGTGGACGGGATGGGTCACAGGACGTGGAACCGAACAGGCGAAGAGAAAAGCAAAACAGATATAAACAGAGCTTGAGCTATAGCGCTTTAAAACAGATGATAACTGAAAGCCGAGCAGACTGTAGCTGAGTGTAAAGCAATTTTGATTAATGTGATATTAATGTGGACAGAGTATAGAGTGAAAAGTAACAGCTCCCCACTACTGTTTGATTACATTAAACACTTTAAATTACTGCTAACCATTTGCAACTATCACTATAACCATATGAGTGCTACAATTCTTTCATCTTTAAAGTGAACTGTTTCAATTCTGTGTATCATTCAGTCTGTGCCTGTCATTAGATATTTTATAGATATTTTAAAAGATATGAAAGTTCGCTGATGTTAAGTAGCTGACAGAAATCATGTCTCTCTGCTACAGACCAGTAGATTTCCTGTGATCCACGTGGATTCACTTCCAGCAGCCTGCCGTGACCTGCTCAGCATTCCACATGGGTCTGACACACACACACACACACACACACACACACACACACACACACACACACACACACACACACACACACACACACACACACACACACACACACACACACACACACACACACACACACACACACACACACACACACACACAGGCTTATGCCTGACAGATTATGCCATGAATGCATGTTCGAATTAGTTCAGTTTTAGTTCTTCACAGTTTAATGTAAGAATTTATCACTGAATTCAAATCTAGATTTTTATGGTTAATAAAGGTAACATCTCAGTATATAAACTGATAATGACTGAGTGATGATGGGACCATGAAATAAATAATGCTGTTTCAGACTGAAGTTATATGGAGCGAAGGTTTTGTACTGGACTAAATATGCTGAGTTAATTATTTGGTTATAAGCACTCACACTAATGCATCCTCACCATCATACTCCTGTCCCACTGAGGGGGATTCCTTATGAGCCCTAAAGACCCCGAAACAACATCTGTACCACGTGTACGCACTGCCACCGTGTGGACAACAGCGGTATAACAGCTACTCTATTAAACTTTCTTATCCAAAGTTTAACAGTGTTATATTTAATATATATTTGATATTATGTTCTGTTGACAGTTGGAATTAATATTTATTGGACACCTGAAATCAGCAACTTCACTTGAATTTTCAAAATAGTCATAACAAAGTTAAGTAAGTTAAGAAGTATGTTTTATCTACTGATGTATCTTATAACTGTTGCTCAGTTGCAGAGTACAACATTTAAAGGGTATATTCAACACTGTTGCAGGTCCTTGTGAAGAAATCTCGCAATCATTCACATATATAAGAGGAAGTACACAAATAAGTGTCCAAACAGTCCTAATGTTAAACCACAGGGGGACAAAAAGCGCACAAAAATATCACTGACTCTACTAGACTCATAGAGGAAATACAGAATAAAAAACGCACAAGTACAATGGAGTGTTAGATCACGTACAGCTCTATAAACAACATAATAATGTAGCTTGTACATCTGGAATGAAGTGAGTAACAGAGCATAGGTGTTAATGCTACTGTAATTACAATGTTGTTAATGATAATATTAACGTCTCTTACCGATGAGTTGTGTCAAACCGCTGTGAGAATATTTCGGGTGCTGCTGAAGTCGCTTTGCTGTCACTGCAAACACTCTTACTGCCGTTATCTCAGGCTGTATGGCCACATTACTTCCTGCTTGCTGTGGTGTATGTATGTGTGTGTGTGTGTGTGTGTGTATGTGTGTGTGTGTGTGTGTGTGTGTGTGTGTGTGTGTGTGTGTGTGTGTGTGTGTGTGTGTGTATGGGTGTGAATGTTTGCGTCCACTTGTGTCTACGTGCTAGTATGTGTTTGTGAGACAAACGTGTGTGTGGTTTAAGTTGTTAGATGCCAGACTGTTGGGTTAGGAAGGAGGGAGGGTGAGAGGATGAGAAGGGGAAATTGATGAAGATAAAAAGATGGTGTTTGTGGTGTGAGGAGGTGCAGGGAGCCTTCAGACTGAATGCATAATCAAATAGTTATTACAGACAGTGCATCGTAAAAAAAAACCAACCTCCATTAAATTGATAAAAGGCCACTGACCACACTGACATGATATATTGATCAATAATAATAATGTGTGAACCTTAAAATATACAGTACAAATAAACTTTTCTGAACTGTGTTGTCTAACAACTTATTTTAAACACTGAAATGAAGAGTGTGTATAGGTGGAGATCACAGCATTAAGAATATGGGCTAAACCAGTGCAAAATATCTGCAGTATAGAAAGATTTCCTATTAATAAAAGCACATGTTGGTTTGCAAGTAAAAACTCTTCACTGTTAACTGGAAGGGTTAAGCAACTTTTGAGTAATGTTGAGTAAAAATCCTCCCACAACACTACAGACACACCTCACCAGTCAAAAGTTTAAGCTTTTCCTATTCACTTCAATGAGAAAGTATGTTTGACTGGTCATACATCTGGATGGAAAATAATAGTAATGTTAATATTAATAGCCTTGACATATTTTATACACACACACACACATGCACACACAACTATGGAGCAACTGCTGTAAGTAAGCGCTTGGGGACCTTATTGCACATCCGCTTCTTCCATACTTCCTTCTGCAGGCAGTTATCTTTAGTTAGTGTACAACACATATTATATTATATGCCAAAAAAAAAAGAAAAACTCAGTGAGTATTTCTTACAGCCATCATACAAACAACACTACAAAACCTCTTTCTAGAAATAGAAACCGTAACAGCCTCCAATCACAGTAGTGTGGACCAGGACGAAGTGTTATTAGCTGTTTTCATCAGTTTACTGCCATGGAACTAAAGGTCTACTATAAATTATTTTTCTGCAGTAAACAGGTTATAAAACCATCTCTGACCACAACTGATACTGTAGAATAAACTACACATCAAGAGTTCAACACATACAAACTTTTGAGGATATTTGCCAACAACAGAATTTTTCAATAATGCTCAACACAGCAGATCCATATTATCACTCAGTATTTTATAATTATGACCAGTATGTTTAATTTAAACTCAGTCAAGTATTTTAAAATGATGTCTTAGTATTTTAGAATTACTATGAAGTAACTCTATATGAATTTATGATTGTATTTGTGTGATACAAAACCTGACAGTGCTTTCTTGTGCATAATATTGCCTGATTTTATCCGTACCGTCAGCAGTCCTAAGCATTTTCTGCTCTACATTTGCTACAGTGAGCCAACATTGAAACATACTACTGATTTTATATCTGACACTTGCTGTGTTTGCTTTATAATAAATGTGTCTTAATGCAAAGACAGTGGTAGTCCTTTAATCTGAGAACAAACAATAAAGTCTGCCTACACCCTGTGCTTTCAAGATGGATGTTTGAGCTTCACTGTAACAGAGTTTGATACCAGAAAGCTGTTTTCACATCCCTCTGCTGAAAGTTTATCTGAGCTCAACTTAAATCTGAGTTTAAAACATATACGCACCAGCAAGATTACAAGCAGGATGGCATCACAACTCATTTGAAGCCAATCATGGTCGGTTTTTTGATTAATTGCATTTTTTAATCACATGTTTAAAATTCTATTATTTTGCATTTCACAACAGTTTTTAAGTCCATATTGACCAAATAAAGCAGTGAATCATGATTGGGAACCAACCGAATGAAAGAAAGTTACTTTATGAATTTTACTTTTGGATTTATTTGAAATAAAAAAGAAGCGCAATGAGCCTGAGGCAACACATTGTCTGATACACAAATATAGCTCACCTTAAACAGAAAAGAAATGCTACAACAACAGTGTGGTCTTGAGGTAGGAGACAACTTGAAAGTGATTTTTACATTAGTGCTTCTGTAGCATTAAGATCAAAAATCCCCAATGCAACCCGAATAAAACAAACCACAATAGAAACTAAATGTCCCTTAAGTTAAAAGTCAATAATTCAATAGGCGACAGTATGCATGAGTTACAATAAACATTTCACACTCCCTCACTCCACATGAATCCAGCTTGTACATGCAGAGTCGTAATCCTACATCACACAAGTTCACCACTCTTCCAAACAAGGACAAGTTCACACTGGAGACTGACGCGTTCATCTGAGCTCAAGTTGTATCAACACACTGTGGAATCAGATAAAACTGTAATGCGTCGGGAATGCAGAAATCCTCGGGCCTTCGGAGTGTTTCATATAAAAGCCAGATTCATCTCCTCGGGCCATAATTAACTCGGGCAGTGAACACAGTAACTTTCACACTAGACAGGAAAAAAATAAAAAATACAGCTCTGAATAGTAGTCTCAGGGGAACGGATGGTCAGGAAGTGGTCTGGGAAGCAATAACTACTGTCCAGTGTAGTTTGTGTGGACATTCCTGTGCAGGGAGGAGGTTAATGTAGAAAACATCCTTCTTTATTTTAGATTTCTGCCTCACTGTCAACTATTTCAGCTTTAACACAAACACACCAAGTAGTCTTCATGTAAAATTAGTGTGGTCAGCCCTTTGATACAATAAAATTCTCCAGTATGAGTATTTTTTTATATGTCAGATGTGTGGGAGGATTTTAAGCATCAGTCTCGGGTAAAATTAAACCTGCTACATGACCATCTAAACCAAAAATTTACATTGGAGGAAGTGGTCAAAGCGTGCGCATTGTTTAAGTTGTAAAAGAAAGGAAATATCAGCGGAAAAGATGTGAGTATTGGTTATAAAATTATGTAGTTTTACCATCATTATAATACAAATTGTAATAGAGAAGATAAGTAGATGTATTGTATCTATTGACATTATTTATTTAAGGCAGATTTCACTATATTTTTAATTCAATGTCATCATTTTATCAGAGCTGAATGTAAGACTCAGTTCTCCACACTTCTGAATTCAGCATTTATTTGAGTGTGAAGGATGTTTTGTTGAACTGAGATCAGCTCATCGTTATCTGCCTCATTTTAGACCTCTGAATCTCCAACAATGTATCCAGTTTAATCAGCTTTTCAAGTAAATGTATGAGCTGAAAAGAAATGGAAATTCACTCTGACTAATCAGACTAACTAATGAGCTCAAAAGCAACTCAAAGACACACAAACACACACACAGAAGGAAGTAGATGTGGGAAAGGGAACATCAACTAAAAAACAGCTTTAGATTTTTAGATTGGACACATCTCAACTGACTTCCATAAATAAAGGGGAATTATACTTAATTACACAATAGAGTCTCTATTGCTCCCTAGAGATAATTAACCTGATTATTTTTGGATTTTGGAAACAACCACCTGCTCTCTGAAATTTCATGTAAATGAGAAAAATCACTTTTTCAGATGATTGATTGACAGACATCTGGCGGAAACACAAAATCTTTAGTGGTAAAACCGGAATACTTGTCCAGAACCAGATCACTAATACAATTATTCAATCCCAAATCCAACTTTGACAGTATTAGGTCCAACTTTAACTTGTGTGTGCTTAATTCATTAAACAAGGAAATACTCTCTTATTGATTAGGGGGGAACAAAACCCATAAATAAGAGAAATTAAATGTGATTTTCTTACTGGTTTACAGGAGTTATGCTCTAAAGCAGAAGTAAATGACCACCAAAAGCTCAACAGTTGTTATACTGTGGAGACAGATGTTCTCAAGTTTCATTTTCACCGCAGCATCTCTCCTTTTCATTCATTCATGACATCCAACTCATGTGGCACTAAATAAACAGAACAGCACAATAAATCTGTGTTGTTGTTTCCTCACCGCATCTCTAAATGCTGCCGTCATTTTTTAAATTCCTCATGGGTCTAATTTGAACGATCTACCTGGTTCCTCTGATGCAGTGGACACGGGGAAAAAAGACTGCACGACAGGGACTTTAAAGCTTCAAGTTCAGTTTTCGAGATGAGTCCCTCTGGGTCTTAAGTACCTGGAACTTTTGTTGGTAATGATATGGCTGTTTAAACACAGCAGGACAGCAGTTTGGTCTCTGGACCTCACAGTCAGCTGTCATTTGCATCATCATCACTGTGGAAACTTGCTTCTGCTGCCTTCTTTAATTAATCTGACCATATACTTAGACCATACTTTGAGAGGTGTTGATGCTTTTTAAGCTCTGATAACAACACTTACAGTATAGGACAGTGGTGGAAAAGTAACATTTACTCAAGTACTGTTTTAAAGTTGTAGAAATGCAGTAGTTAGTTCACCAGTTGACGGTGGAGGGCACTAGAGAGCAGTTTGAGTGACCAGATTGAGATTTTAGCCAGAGAGAAATTTAATATTAAAGCCAACCACTTCATTTATAATGTAGGCTATGTGCCCTTCACAATGTAAAAGTATTTTTTTTGGATGCACTCAAGCTAGGTTCTAATATATTAAAGGGAAAGCTAACCGGGAAGAGTTTTATAGAGTTTGTTTTAAGGGTTGAATAGCTAAATGACTGTTTCCAGCTCATGAGACAGTGGAACAAACTGGTGTTACACCGTATTTGGTAATCCATCAGATTGCGTGGCATGATATTTTACATAAGTAGCAGCATCAATGCCACAATGTAAAAACACTTTATAACAAGTAACGTTACTGCCCTTTAAACTCGACTTAACCAATTTTACATTGTGGTATTGATACTTTTAGAATCTGAGGACTTCTTCAAACACTGCAGGTCACACTATCTGACGGGTCACCAAATAAGGTGTAACACCGGAGCAACGTTGTTTCTTTTTTCTTCCAGCGACAAATTGTCAACTTCCGAAGTTTTCGGGCAAATGTTACGTTTAGGAAAACCCTTTTAAAAACTTCTGACTCACCCATTTGTCATTTCAGTTACGGCGAGCATGGCTCCGCTCTCCGTTTGGACCAGACTTGTGTTTTTTTCCCCCGTCCTCAGTTGCAGATGTCCAGATGTGGAGACAATCTCAGATGTAGCTTGTTGCAGTTATGGCGAAGACGGGCCTCGCCTCTGTCAGTACGAGCTCAAAGGATCATAACACTTCCGCTCATGACTTTCAAAGTGAAACTACTCTGTTGAATTCATTCATTGTTTTAGTTTACATTGTGCTCATGTGGTGTAAACGTCTGTTTTTAATACAACTGTACACAGAAAATGAAGGGCACGATAGTAGCCTATTATAAGACTCACCTCTTTAAATTGGCGTTTCTTTTCAGCTTAAATTGTTTTAGTGCTTGTTTTTCTCTTGTAGCCTATGTCCTCTGTTTGCCTGCGTTTTTTGCTTTTATATTTTTATGGTCTTTTATTTTTTTATTTCGTTTTTATTGCTTTTCTTGCTTCTGCCTAATCGGTTGTATGTTTTTATTGCCCTTTAAAAAAATGTTTGCATGTTTTTATGTCCTTTTGTATTCTGTGAAGCACTGAATTTTATTTCTGTCTATACCAAATAAAGTTATTAGTAGTAGTTATAGTCGTAGTAGTAGAGGACTACTGTAAGGCTGCTTTCCTTATCAACACGTCTGACCATTGTTTGATTGCTCAGCGTATAAAATGTCAGAAAACAGTTAAAAATGCATACATACATTTTTTATGAAGCCCAAGTTAACATTTGATATGTTAATGCAGGGGTTTTCAAAGTCTGAGATGTTGGCCTCCCCTCAGACAAAGCTAGGAAACATTTGAGTGACTATGTAGCCTACTTCAGACTACACTGAATACATAAAAAGTCTCCAAATAGTGTCAGGGTAGGTTCATTGAATGGAAATGAAATAATATTACATCTATTACATTAGTTATCAAAAGGAGATCACATAGAATAGCCTAAATATGTGTGATATGGTTAAAGAGATACACTAGCCTGTGGGAATTTTACTGTTTTTCTAACCCTCCCAGTGTCAGGAACTAATAAATGCCTCAGGACAGAGGTCCACAACTATTGTGTGATTACGGGATCATATAAACATATTCATGATCTGATAGGTAAACTAAGGGGGGTCACTTTGCTTTGTGTGAGGGGAGGCCCACGGTCTCTGACCAATTAAAGACCCCTGATCTAATTCATGATATCTGATTCTGTCAGGCATCATGAATTTGATCTGAGGTCATTGGGTCCCTGTGTTGTGCATGCTGGTTTACTGTCATAGCTCACCAGGACACTTGAATATAATGCAGTCATTTTTCATACTAAGTAGTGAAAATCAAATGTTCCTATTGGTTGTCTGCTGTAAAAAAATAAAAGTTATACGCAGCTCTGAACGTGCTGTTCTCATGTCTGACAGATGTTGATGCTTTTATTTTGAAGGTCAGAGCGCCCATTTAATGTTATTCTGTGTATCTGTGACAACTTTCCACCACAGCACAGTTACAATATAGGCGTTAGTGCCAAAAACAGACAGACCCGCCCTGCAAACTTTGTGCGAGATGAGTCTTTTTATCAACAGACTAAACAGGGATTTATTATTGGATTGGTTTGCTGCAGCTTCTGCATCCTCCTCACTGGTCTTCATTTGGAGCATCATTTCAGGATCTAAATGGGAAGTCTGAGGTTTCATTTTTCTGGCCACTGGAACCTACATTAGTTCATCATGGCGAGTGGGTGCTGTAAAGAAATCTGTCACAGTCCACAAACTTGCTTTTCTAAACTGATTGTAATAGCTTTTAGTGAGGAGTGGCTCATGTGTCCACACTGTGACCATTCACTCTTTCACTTGTGATGCTGAGATTTTATTTTTTTTTTTAAAGCAAGTCCAAGTAAATAAGACACATTTTCTCTACTATAATCTGCACCTTAGCAAGATAAAAGGGGGGAAATATCCAACAAATCTATCGGAAAACATTAGGAAGAAATGCATCACATAACAGCAAAGTGTTCATTATATTTTCCTCCTCCTCTGGGAAGTACGAGGATAATAGCATGTTTACGTTTCCTTCCAGAGGCAGACACAGAAGCTATTATTTGTTGTTTCCTCCCCTGACTGCGTCATAGTACTAGAAACCACATTTATTTCCTTAAAAGGAAAGCCCCTACAGCCCCCTTCCCTCTCGAAGGAGGGATGATGACTTCCACAGCATGAAAAGACATTCATGGCAAGAAAGAAGCTATGGATGATTAAACACATCAGTTCACACTACAGACAGACTGAGACTACATGTCCAGGAATAAAAATCAAGGAGGGGGACATATGAACACTGCTGTGCTTTGATGTTTATCTTGCAACCCCTATGTGTTGAGTTTTTTTAATCCTGATTCAGTTTGTCATGATCAAAATCTGTGAAATTTGTATGCTTTATGTGCTTTGGCAACATACCTAAAAGTCTTATCCCAGAAATAAAGTTCTGCCTGGTGGCACCAATCGTGATCTGTGGGTGCAAAGTGTAATATCAAAATACACTCTAATGACTGAATATGCCAGATTGAATGGAAAGTAATTGGAAATATTATCATATATGTTGAATTCATTACAGTTTATAGTAAAAAAAAAAAAAAATCAAGAATTAAGTTCCACTTTACAAAAGTCAAACATGGAAGCAACTTAAATTTACATGTTGTTATTGCTAATCCATTCTTATACAGGTAAGATTTCATAGATACCAGCAGGGCACAAAATTAGCACAAGTCACTGGTCAAATGCTATTAAAATAGTGGCTGTTTGCTGCACTCATTAGCCAATAAAACAATGGGTTTCTATTGAGTGACTGGTAAGATTTGAACATTTAGCTGGTGGACAAAAAAGTTAAATTTGTACTCTGGTTACCGTAATCGCTTATAGCTTCTGCTTATATTCACAATCATAAATATAAAGGCTCTGAACATATTTACCCACACAGAAGGAAATACTGCAACTGGAATGAGAAAAATTAGAAGGCCAATCATCTTCATCACTGGCAGGACTAGAGCTAAAATGTATATATTTCTTGTAAAGGAGGGTGGATGTGTGTTTTACAGGAAAGGAGACTTCCATATGAAATTATCTTTTCTTTCCCCCCCACCAACCTCCATAGAGAGGTCAGAGGTCACGGTCAGACACTAAAAAGCAGCATCCATGGTCTGTCTCAATGATACTTTATCAGAGTGGATGTAGTAGCTGTCATTGGGATCGACCTTCAACAAGAAACCTGTGCAGATGAAGCAACAACAAATACAACAACTGACACAAGTATTCCCAAAACAGATGTAGAATCAATTAAAACAATAACTTGATATTAAATAATAACAACCACAGCAAACAGTGACAACAAATTAATAAATAAAAATAATCACAAAACAATCATCTCTAGATGATATGATAGATTACAACTCAATGAATAAAAACTGTAACTGCTGATGATTTCTGCATGTTGAGGCATTAAAGACAATACCAAAAATCAGTCAGGAAACGTAGAAACACTCTAATATGATAATGTCCTGTCAATCATGTTGGCCAGGTAAGCCTGAGAATGTTAGATATCCTTTGTATTTCAAGTGGGATTATGATAAGACAGACTGGACTGTACCAGTGCTTTAGCCTGTTTAAGCTTAATAACTAAATCACACATACTTGATACCACTGCTGATCTCTCTCAAAAGCATGTTGCATATTCTGGATGTAATTTTTTTTCAATCTTCAGGGCAGCAACTGCCAAAAGAAATGAAGGCAGAAAATGAGGTTTATTATGATGGGTGTTGATATCATAATGTGTAAGGAAAGCAACAGCTGCCTCTTGGGTAGTAACAACACAACCAAAATATGAAGACACTACAGTACAGCTTTGAAACTTGTTGAAAGAAATGTAAGTATGTAAGATTTATTTTACCAAAAGAGCTAAAACACCTGTAAAGTCCTTTAAGTGTACTGTGCTACACAGTATAAGAGCCCATTAGAAGTGCAAGAAAATTCCGTTGCAATGTAATCAAATATCTGAAAATTATATTCAAGTTAATATCATACCATTAACTACTCAGTTACCCTTTAGCTGATTCCTGCTCCCATAATTTGTGCACATTGTATGTTTGATTATAACATTATATGATATGATATATACTCCCACAATGTTTTCAGTGTGCTAATGTCTTACAATGCCCTTGGAGGAAGTTAAACCTCATGTCCAGTAAATCTTGTTATAATATCAATACATGCGTCAATATTAAGGAAGACAGAAATGTGTAACCATTAACATTCATTGGTAAGAGACGTATGTATCTATTGCACTGCAAATTTAAATCAATGGACATGTCAAACGTTTTGGTTTTCATTATCTCTCTCAAACACTTCCTCATTTTTCATTTATACATTCCTTGGTCCCTTCTGTTGAGCCCCTCTCCTCAATATATTAAGAATGCCCGAGTTAATCTACAAGTTATTTGTTGGCGTATCACTGCTCAGTACAGGTTTTCACAGAAATTGGCCCAGTAACTTCATAGCACTGTACTCCCAAGTCTTTTTGTGTAGTTGGTTGGTCATCAAGTCTATCTGATCCCAGACCAGCTGTGGAGATAAGAGGACCAGCCTGAGCCCCGAGACCCGGCTGCTTCTTCTTCACCTGCACAAAGCAGAGAGAAGAGAACCTGGTAAGAAACTCTGGATAAAGTATAACATCCTGTTTTCACTACAGGACAAACCAAAAAAAATTAAATAATATATTTTATCTATTAATGAAACAAGAGATGTGTGTGTATCATTGCATTAAATATTACAAGTAGAATACAGTATTATTTACTCGTGGCTCGAGCTGTTTGGTTATTAAAGTGAAGCAAATTCACTCACACACACACACATGCAAACACTTATATCTACAATTTATTAAATTAAGAAGTAAAAGCAACATCACTGAAACAACATTACTGTGACAATTTGCAGTTCAGTTTGTCATACTGTATTGTTACACAATATTCTTTTAGTTTGTATGTATTTTAGTTAATATATTTAATAATAAATCTCTTCTTGCAGTATTTAGCAGCTGCATATTTTAGGGGGATCAGTGTTGATATGATTCAGTTTTACAAATCAGTCCAGCTAATGCGTCCTGTACCTTGTGCAATTGCAGCCAGTTTGCTTTTCTCCTCTGGACTGAGCTGCAGCATGGTGTGAATGACAGGAAGAAGCGCCTGCCTCTCGCTGCCAGATTGCAGAAAGATGAACTGCAGCAGGACGTTCTTCAGGTACTCCAGGTTGGCCACGCTCTTTTCCCTCTCCTGGTTTCGCTCTAAACGACGTATTTCACTCTTCAACAACTAGTAGGTGAAAAGACATTGACAGCGTTAAATCACAAAATCCTAAGCTTTGCCAAGTCCTTGAGTCTAAGATTGTTACCTTGAAATATCTACTCACTGATCCACTCAATAAATGTTTTACTCGAAAGTTTCTAATTTCTGAAAGAGGGAATAAAAAACTGGAAGAATTTATATTGTAGTTTTTACTCCACTATAATTACTCCTAATTTTCTTTGAAGATTAGGATTTTATATACAAAGGATATGATGAATTTATAAGACATGATGCATTACCATCAGTATACAAAAAGGTGGAATTAACATAACCATGATCAGCTCCAAATTGATTTAAAATGCAGCAAAGTAACCAAATTACATATTACTAACAATAAATATTATATAATATAAAGATAATTATTACCTAAACCTGACAGATCCAAACTGATCTCCGTTACACGGGCAGCGCTCAATTATGTTCAGCTGCAGTTTGTGTAATCTTACACCCTAAATGAGCTCACACATAACAGCAATGATCTTGATACAATTGTCTTTCTGCAAAAATATTCACAAAACCACATTTCTTCAGTTTCCTCCACACAAAAATGTATTTGTTTTATATTGAACTTCAGTCACTCTGTGATTCTGTCTGCAGGGTACCTTAAAACAAAAAAGCTTGAAAGACATTGCATATCTTTGGAAACACTGTGGACAACATTGCCAAATGATTTAATTTGGTTTGCAATATTACCTTTTAAAGTTATATTTGTTTATTTTTCTCTCTTAATTTCTGTATTATGTTTTTTTTTTTTACATTGTATAATTTTATTTCTACTTGTGTATTTTCACATTGTTTCTCCAATTTTCCCTGTACTGCTATTTGTATTTGAACTGTGTTGTTAATAAAGTTGAAAGACAGTCATTTAGTAAAATAGGGAAACATCTGACAGGTTTTTGTTCACAATGTACACAACCAGAAACAGTTCAACATGTATTGCTGGAGTGTAGTAAGTACCAGGGAGGAACAACTGGAGGGGATCCAAATGCTGGGGAAAGAAAAGCTGGAATTGACATTAGGGAATTTGTTAGGGAGTGCATCAAAAGGGTTGGGGGTTTTGATTAAATATTTAAAGGACACGGTAATAGGAAATAGGCTATAGGATATAGGGTTTTGTTTTGTTTTTGTTTCTTGTTTTATTTAATTTAGATATCTTGTATAGTTCAGTGGAGCGTCACACTCCAATCCAGTAGGTGGCGGTAAATGCACATAAAAGTTGGTTGCCAATAAAAACCAATAAAAGAAGAAGTTGTTGGAAAGACAGAAAAAAGCACCACCCATAACAAATATGGCGGCGCCTGCGGTCATGACAGAGTCAAGTGCGAGGAGAAACCCGTGTTAAAACGTGACTTATGATAACGCATATTGTAGTATTAATCATTAAAAATAGACATTAAAGCCTTCCCCCTTCATACATCATGGGGTTGGAGCGCCTGTGCGGACAGATTCGTCTCCTTTTGCAGCAAAGACTCTTCCAAAATGCTTCCACGTCGGTGCATGTGTCACCGAGCAGCCCCGGTGTGTCCAGCCGGGGTCACCAGGTGTGTTTACCCGGGCTGTTCAGCAGGATGTTTCTGCAGGAGGGAAGCCGCCTCGGTGCCGCTCACAGCCAGCTTGCAGCCCGCCGCAGCCTCTGCACCTCCACGCAGCCCTCCAGAGATGTGATCCTGTACGAGCACAACGGGACCCGCTTCACCCGCCTCCTCGCCGGTTTCTGCGGCGGACAGTTCCTCTTCTGGACATACCTGAGTCACTTCGCCTACACCGGGCTCAGAGACACGGGGGCCGCCTTGGAGAAAGCAAAGAGCAAAGCATCCACCACCACCACTGGGCTGGCTGGGATGTGGAGTTTCGAGATGAACCTGAGCTCCAGCGCCTGGAGATACGGCTTCACCCTGGGGTGCCTGGCTATAGGAGGGGGGATAGGAGGGATGGGGTTTTTGTTCTGCAGGCGCTCTGTGAGCCAGGTGGTTTTACATCAAGGTGGGAGGATGGTGACAGTTTGCACACAGTCACTCATGGGACCTGGACGAGGCAGGAAAATAACAGTCCCTCTGTCCCAGGTCGCCTGTCACGCCCACAGACAGGAGACCCCCTCATTCATCCCTCTCAGGGTCAAAGGTCACAAGTTCTACTTTCTTCTGGACAAAGAGGGGACAGTGACCAACGCTAAACTGTTTGATGTAACTGTTGGGGCATACCGATCACTCTGAGTGAATGAAACACTTGTCCACATAGTTTTAACAAATTTTGGAAAGGATGGGTCGAGTTTGTCAAATCATTAAAGGCTGAGTTTGCACTGTAACACCTCTGATTCTCTGCTAAAATCATTAATGAGGTGACATAATTAAGTGTAAGAAGTTGGATAAATGATCCGTAACTTTTTTTTTTCATGTCATTTGCACCATCTCTTTTGTCAATGATTACATATTTACAAGAAATATGTGTGAGGCCTTATATTTGTTGGTTCTCTATTCCTAAATAAAAAGAGAATATCCAAATGAAAAACACTTCCAAATAAATATGTTTTCTTCTTTTTATATTTACTCCTCACTTAAAAAAAATCTACAAGATCAAATACGGACTGGTGTAAATTAATATATGCCTGTCTCTCTTTCAACCCCCCCCAGATAGTTGTGTAGATTTGATTTGTCCTGCATACTTACAGTGATCTGCTCCATGAGAACAGCGTTGGTGGCCTCAGTTTCATGCAGGAGGGTGTTCATGTGCTCCATACTGCGTGTGGCTGTGTTGAGCTTTTGACTCAGCTCTTCCTTGGTGGGCTCCAACGTCCACACGAACGGCTCTAAAGACCAAAACCAAAGACACACAAATGAAAGATCAAAGTCGTAACTGTTTAATGCCAGTTTTTGCCTGTGTAATATAAGAGTATTATATCGATACTGTGATATAAGACTAGATGGTTTTAAAGACCACATTACAGTAAAGTGATACAGTAAGGTAATTCAATGAACGTACCAGACTGTTCCAGCTGTTCTCTTACTAATATGTACCAACTTAATCATTATATCCACATTATAAATGATTTATCGAAAAACTTACTGTGTAAGTATGTTGTGAAAATACCAATATTCCTAAAATACTATGGCAATATTGATATTGAGGTATTTAGTGAAATATATTTTATGTGGTATTGACAATTACATTTGAGTCACAGAAATAAGACACTGTAAAAACGAAATAAAAGTAAAACTTCCAGAAATGCAGCAGGTTCTTTAACAGGTTTTGTGTTTTTCAGTAATTCTCAAAGACTCAAAAATTCAACATAAAATAAGGGATGAATAAAATCCTACTGGTGCAGTGAAGTAGAATTTCTTATTTATATTTTTTAACTCTTTCCACCTTTTAAGTATGTGGTACTTTTATAAACTAAATAACACACCTTGTTTGGGGTCTGGGGATGTGAGAAGCTGCTCCAGAGAGGGTAAAGCTGTGAGTGCAGGGGAGGGGCTCTCGTTCTCAGTGGTCTCCATGCCCTCACCCTCCTCCCTGGCCATAGACTGGAGGTCGCTGAGGTTCATTAGTCCCAGACCTGCCTGGTTCTGATCTGTATTCCTCCGCTGAAGGTCTGACATGGACTTCCGGCTGGACTGAACCATGGCTGAGTCTGAAAAAGTGTAAGGTTGATGGAGGAACATCATTTTTTGACATGAATGTTAAAAACAAACAGATAACAACAGAAAATTACATGCCAAGATTAAAATTCCATTCAGCTAAGAGTTGGTTACAGAAACACCAATTAATGTTAAAATTGAATAAAATACTAGTTTATTTTACAATTTGAATGCACAAAACCTTAAACCAAAGCAAAATGTATTTGAACCATTTAAATCTACATTATTAACACACTGTTATGTGTTAAAACTCATTTGGTCATTTGTTGTCAGTGATCCATTTTCATCCATTATATTGGTTACAGTGCATGTTATCTTTGGTTTATATCTATTATTTTTTCTAAAATAATGTTACCTGTAATTTTAAACTTTGCAACATGTTGAATTTTTAATAGAAATCTGATGTTGTAATTTAAAACAATGATTAACTTTAGTTTCAAACAAACTTAGGTTTTAAAAAAGACTAATGTCATTCCTTTTCATTAAATACTGTTTCTGGCCTCATAATGTTTTTACTGCTTTTATAATCAGACTAGATGTGCAACAAGAAATGTCAAGGCAACTGAATCTGTTTTTGCAGTTTCAAAAAGACAAGATCTTCAGTAGAGAGTATACTTGACATGATTTTATATCAATTTTGTGAGAGAACACATCTAGATCCCTTACCACACTTAATTTAATTCCCAATTAATAAAAAAGTTGTAAGTCAATGTCCTACTTCATTATGGCATGAGGGGGCACCAACACACTCCAGTCTCTATCAGTTTAGCTGGCCTGAACAGTGACAACAAGTGTGAGGAGGCCCAGGTGTTTGAGAGAGTGGGCGGACAAAAGAGAAGATTGTAATTAATGAAGCTGAACCTCAGACACCAAACCACGTCCCTCACCTCTCCACCTCCAGTCTGGCCTTCTGCCCCTTCTCCTCACGCAGCTGAGCGAGAAGAGCAAGATGTAGACATCATGCTACATGCATGTGTCAATGTTTTGTGCATGTGTGATCAGTCTGATCAGGTATTCAGCAGATATGCTTTAATGATGGCTAGAAAGCCAAGCTGGGACTTTAACTTGAAAGAGCACTGTGCCAATCTCACCAGCACTGAAACACCAACAACATATTATCCTGTAATATGTAACAGATCAATGACATTTTGTTGATAATTACCACTGTGACTCAAGATACAACGAACTGCAGAGGTGAAAGAAAGCTAAGACAAGAAAAGAACCCTGATAAACCCATGACAGAATGAACTTCCTGGGCATTATATGAAGACAAATACTGAGCACAGTCTCATCGGAGCTATAGCATGTGTTGACCATAGCACTAAGATTAATGTGCTGATTATTTCCTGATTAATTGAGGACTAATTTTATCTACAAAATGTCATAAAATTGTGGAAGATGCCTGCTATTACTTCTTAAGCCCATGGTGATGTCTTTAAATGTCTTGTTTGGCTGATCAATAGTCAAAAAACCAAAGACATTCAGTTTACTGTCATGTATGACACAGAAAAGCTTGAAATCCTCACATTTGAAAAGCTGTAAACAGCATGTGTTTGGCATTTTCACTTTAAAAAATGAGTAAAACAATTATTGGAATTTAAAAACAGTTGCAGAGAAATGTTTCTACTAATTGCTCTACAGCAGAGAAATCTCCTGCCTCCACCAATTTCTAACTTGTTCTTTTTTGGAATTAACAGTTTGCATTTATACACTGTATAATTGCTTGTTGGACAAATGACATATAACAAGATTAATTTTACTATTTGATTAAAAATGTGTCCAGTGGCCAGTACTTTCATCGGCCACCTGCACAACAGTAAAAAACATTGATGTTGATCCCATTTGCATCTTAACTGCCTATGAATCCAAATATAGAGGTAAAGGGGCTCAAATATGACTCAGTAAAGGCTAATACTGGCACTGCAGGCACTGTATTGGGCTGATCCTGGCGTGCATGTGTAAACCACTAATGATGAGTCTCTCCAGATGCCACAGTGAGCTGTTTGCCACACTGACAGGCGGGAACAGAGCTGAGGAGCCTCGCCAACACCTGGTCATAAGTGACAGAGGAGAAACACACACACATACACAAACACACTTTTTGCTGTCTGACTCCACAGGGCAGCTGTGTGGGAGGTGATGAATGTGCTGCTCGACTGAAACACACACCAACAACCGCCCTTCCTCTGTTTGCTCTTACATCATCCTTTCATGGAAGAGTTAACTAAACTTATAGTTTATATGATATCATTCACTTACTGCTGCACATTTCAGCAGAAGTTCCTGTTTTGATTGTTCTATTTAGTTATACATGTGTCACCTCATCTATTTCAAATGTTACTTGATGTACTGTACAGCATCAGTCACTTATTGGCTAATAAATTACAGTGGATCAAGTTTGTAATTCGCCCATTTCTTACTGTTCTGGCTCTGCAGGTTGAACAGCTGCTCTTCGACGCGGGTCAGCTGGCCCTGCAGGGTCTCCACAGTGGCCCGGTGCTCGTCCTGCAGCTTCCTCAGCTGCTCCCTGTATGTCTGTCGCTGGGTCTCGATCTGGGAGGACAGGTCAGCATGAGCCTGAGACAGGTCTGACCGCAGAGTCACGTTCTCCGACTGCACTGATAACAGCCTGGTGGTGGAGACAGAGAAAGAGGAATTTGAAGGATGGATTTAAAGGCGTGCCGGAGAAGGGATGGCACGTAACAGGAAAGTGAACAGAAGATGGAAAACTATTTGCCAATCAGGGGTTTCCAAAACCTTAAGACAGGTCAGCTCACCTCTCGCGGAGCTCGGCCTCCTTGCTAACATTTTCCTGGAGGATCTTGTTGTGTCTTTCCAGCAGAGTGTCGTGTTCATTTTGGAGCTGCTGCAGCTCTGCTGTGCTGCTCTGGAGGCTCTGCTGACTCTCCACCAGCCGAGACCTCAGCTGATCTAGCTCAGAGGTCAACTGCTCCCTGTCAAAAAACACACACACAACAGTGTCATTACATTTATATCACATTTATAATGTTGATGCTTTAATGCTGTCACAAATTAGGAATTTATACTCACTCTAATATGAAACACTGAGTTGCTGCCTTTGTGTTTGTGATTTAATTAGCTCACAATTATAATGATTTCTCATACGATATTTGCTGTATTTTGCCCAACATTTATATCAGTGATAGATTATCAAATCAAATGGCTTTTGCTTCATGTGTTTTGGTTAAAATACTATTAAAGTACAGATTTTTAAAAAATTCAATCAATCTGCTTATTTTAGTGTTATTCCACCCCCTAGTGGCCAACAATATATATTTTTGCAGCTTTAAGGGTGTCAGAGGAGTAGGAAGAGTAGTCCTTCTTCTTCATGTGCATTGTCCTCACCTCTCTAGTTTGCTGGAGTCTCCTTCACTCTGGGTGGTGGTTTTGTTCTTCTGCTGTTTGAGCACATTGTGAACTCGTACCTTGTAACTCTCAAACTCCTCGGTAGTTGCCGTAAGCTCAGCCTAGAAACAACACAAACATCAACATGTTGTTGTGGGACTCTGATTCATGCTAACTGCACTATAAACCTCCAATGCAGATATTCAGGGATATGAGAATGCCCTTCCTCTGTTTACGCAGAGTGGTCTTTATCAGTGCATGTGCTTCTCTCTGGAAAAACACCATTACTGTTAACATAACAACAGTCTCACTATTGCTCATGTTTGAACTTATGTGCACAAACACATTTATTATTAAAGCCAGTGTTTGCTCTTTAATAAGGTTGAAGACCCAGTTATAATTTTTCATCTTTCCATCCATCTTTTCCACGTAGTGATTATCTACACGTACTTCCCCTTGCCAATGGCAGTCGGTTTGAGCCATCTAGCATGACTGCACATTCACATACTGGTCGAAAATCAATATAAATATTTCAGACAGTAGTTTTGAGCTGCTTGTAACAAGGGGATGAGAGAGAGGACAGGAAGGAGATGAGAGAAAAATTAAAAATTGCAAAAGCAGCACAACGTAACCTAGAGGTTAGTAACAGTTAGGCTTGTGATGACAAAAAGGAGAGTGGAAAAATGTGGCCTTCACTCTGAGTAGCAGTAGAAATAGTAATGTTAGAAGAAAATAGCACTGGTTGACTTGCCTATTATTACTAATCTTGGATGTTAGTGAATAGTGAAAATTAAACCTAAATAAAGTTTTGAAAATTCTTTAAGTTGCACAGTGTACTTTTCATTATTTTAGATTAAAAAATATAGACTATACAGCTCTTAGACTCAAAGCCTAACTGTATGGTGCAGTTTTCTCATTACGTGGAATCCAGTTACAGATAGTACTTTATGAATTGCAGTACATCAAACATTCAATCTTATTTTTCCAACCTTGATGCCCAGCAGCCAACAATGCCAGTCACATCACATTAGTGCTGAAACAATTAGTTGATTAGTTGTTTGGCAGAAATTTCATCGTCAAACACAATTTTGATAACAGATTGTTCAAGTCTTTGCCAAACGAATATTGACTCGTAACAGCTTCTCAAATGTGAGGTTGTTCTGCTTTGTCTTGATAGATATCACCATAAATCAAATACCTGTGGATGCTGGATGTTGGTAGAATAAACAATTAGAGGTTGTCAGTCACCTTGAACAATTTGTACTTGAGACAAGCATTTTTTTTTAGAAATTCAGACTGCAAATAGTAATTAGTTGCAGCCCTACATCACGCTGCTCTCCTTAAGTGCTGAGCTTGAGCTGCAGTATCTCAGAAACTACTACTGATGTGTCCTTGAGCAATTCACTTTACCCTTTTCCCCTTCTGGTGGAGCCATTCAGTGGTCAGTGTGAGTATTTATGTACTCATATGTACAGTACATGGAGGACGATCAGTTTAAGTGAAAAAAAAGAAAAGTTGAATGTGTGTGTACCTTAGCATCGTCTCTCTCCTGCTGCAGGCTGTTAATGCGTTGCTGCAGAGAGCTGCTGCTTCTTTGTTGTTGTTCCAACGCAGACCTAAGCTGCTCCTGCAGACGATGGCGCTCGCCTGTCAGCTCACACACCTCAATCTCAACACATAAAAACACAAAATGTTGATTTGTGAAATTTTATATTTTCAAAAGGAAGAGCAAGGAGAGGTTGCGCTGGGAATCACTGAGTTTCTTACCTTGGAGCTTTCTAGCTGCTGTTGATAAGCCTCCAGCTCTCCTCTCAAAGAGGCCTGCAGCACCATGAGGGAGCTCTCCTGCACACACACACACACAAGGGAAAATTGAAATAAATACTCTCATTTTAACAAATACTGCAACACACACAAATGATTAACTACTCCCAACATCTTCAAGGCCTCCCTGAAAATCATGCCCACACATGGTTGCATAACACTATTTGCATTCATCAGGCAGAAATGTTACATGTGGTAATCCTAAATCCTAACACACACACACACACACACACACACACACACACACACACACACACACACACACACACACACACACACACACACACACACACACACACACACACACACACACACACACACACACACACACACACACACACACACACACACACCTGTTTCTTGGCATCAGCCAATTCCTTCTTGGTCTTCACCAGCAGCTGTTTGATCTTGGAGGTCTTGTCCTCCCCCTGGTCCAGCTGGGACTTCAAAGTCTCTGTATACAGACACAGAGACATGCACACGCACACACAAATAAAAATGGCTCAGGTAAAAGACATAATGTAGGCTTTTTTTTTGTATTTTCCCTGCATTACACAGCTGGAAAAAGGATGTTTACTGTAAGTGGTAAGTGAATGCAGCATGGTAACCCTAAGACTGTGAACTAAAAGTGGACCTACAGAATATATGACTTTTCAATATATGGGACCTAAAGTACATCGTCCTATTACTAAAACTGATGTATGAGCCTGTTAGGGTCAACCGGCTCTGACATAATTGTCCTCATGCAGTTGGTTTGAACACATATATCACACAAATAAAGTATTACTCAGTCTTTAATCGTTAAGTACAACAGAAAATAAATTATATCAATCTGTGTATTAAAGAGAAAATGTGACTGTACCGATTTCCTGTTTCAGCGTTTCCTCCTTCTGGCTCAGTGTGTTTATCTGAGACTTTAACTCCTCAGCACACTCGTCTCTCTCTGAGAGTTTAGTGTTGAGTTCTTTCACCAGACGTTCGTAGTCGGCCATCTCCATGTCTAGCAGGGAGCTCTGCTGCGCCTCCTACAGGTACAGAAAGCTAAAACATTATCTTTGATTGTGTGACTAACTGGTCAAAACATTTCAAGGCTTCAGGAGGTTGTATGTACGAGTTTACATGAGAATGTTTGCACATGACCATAAAAGTGATCATTTCTTGAAATGTAAATTAATTACAAATGTAGACACACAATGAGATCTTATGTTTTATGGTAGAAAAGAAGGACTAAGGCAATATTTTTACATATATTTGACCATTATTGTTCTTCATTCAAGATTGTTATATTTTGGTTATTCAATTTCTGCGGAGGGTATGCTTAAAAATGACTACTATCTTCTACTTAGTAACAAGTTTTGAGGTATGCTTGCAAAAAATAACTGTTTGTGTTAGAAAATTATTTTAAATAAACAATAGCTGGAATCTGCATTGTTATTTGTTTTTTCACTTTCAAATATTATTTTTAAATTCATTATGGGCCTCAAATTCCAGTAACTGTCAGGCTGTACTAACAACATGAACATATGACAAAGTCAGGCCTTCTGGCAGGTTACATGAACGCTGCTGCACTGGTTAGATCTGCTAATGGAAAACCAACAGCAGTTCCTGTGCTGTGGGCTAGAATTGCTCTCTTGCTCTCTGAGATGTGCTGCTGTAGCTGCAGGCCGGCCATCACAGTCCAGTCGCTTGACTGGACAAGCCCTCAGAGACACTAGTATCTGAAAAGCTGTTTGTGTGAGTGAATTTGTGTACCTTGCGTAGCTGCTCTAGCTCCTGGGCAGTCTGCTGAGACTGCTGCTGCTGCTTGCGGAGCTGGGCTGTCAGCTCTTCTACCTCTGTCGTGGCAGATGACAATTCCTGAAGAAGCACACGCACAAAGACAAGTAGACAAAAAGCAGACATGAAGATATTTGTAAAATACTTGGAATTTGATTTGTCTGATAAAAGGTCTATTCTATTATTAAATTAGCTAAAATGAGGACTTGGGAGCAGAGGCTGGCATTACCACCAATTAATACACAACAATAAAAACAGAGGGTTCATCTGCTTTTATTTCTACCTTCATCTTCTGTTCTTTCATAGCTCTCTCAGCCACCAGGTCTCTGTCCAGACTTGCTGACCGTCTTTGCAACTCCTGGTTCTGGGCTTCAAGTTGCTTCACTGTGCCCCGTGTAGTCTCCATACCGGCCAGCAGGTCCTCTTTCTCACTGGTCAGCAGCTCCGTCTGTAAAAGCATAAATGCTCCAGATTTACAGTCACTGCCAGATGATAAACATCTCAGAAACAGGGCATTTACTAATACAGAGCATGTGAACTAATGATCATTTGTGACATGAACAAGTCAAAATTCATGCAGAAGCTCAGTTTTGTCATATTTTTAAGTAATAATCCCTGTGAGTCTTTCCGTTGGTTAGATGAAGGCTCACTTGAAAACGTACCAGGAGGTTTGGCCAAAAAATAAAAACCGTTTTAGTGTAAGATGTTGATCAGACATGAGATACAGTAAAATGTTTATATTTAGCCTCATGTGGTGATTTTTATGTGTCTGTATGATTCTTTTAAATCCTACTATAAAAAAAGTGGATATCACATTGAGAAAAGGCTGTTTTACAACACTCTTATAACATTAGTATGTTTCAACGTTAAAGATTTCAGCTTGATATTGTAAATGTAGGCAAGAACACCAAACCTGCACGAACACGTGACACATTTGAAAGTCATTCATGCAAGTCTGACAGCAGCAGGCTCTGTGGGTTTTCTCTTTAAGTAACACCGAACCAGCAGCAGCAGCCACCTCCCATCATCTGTCAGCCAAACACTGAAACTATGATTGGTAAACAGAGATGTCCAGACGTGCTGAGAGATCCATGACTAGCTTCCAGTCTGCGTGCTCCCCCTGAGGCCCATGAGCACACACAAGAATAAACCTGCGTCTCAGAAAATGGTGTTGCCCTCGCACAGAGCAGATGGAAGCTATACTCCGCTCCATTTACCTGCCTGTTGTTCCCTCATTGGAAAGAGACAGTTATGAGCTTGGGGAGGGGAGTATATATAAAAACAATTTCTCCCTAGCTCACCCAGTCACATCTTATGGGCTATTTGTGGGTGCTGGGCTGTCAAGCATAGCTGGCTAAAATGACTCGCTGTAAATCAGATGGAAACTGAGTTATGCGAGATGTATTGCTGGACAAAGCGGCACTTCTTAGATTTACTGGAGAGTGTGAGTGGTTTGTGTGTTTGTTAGTGGTAATGTGTGTGTGTGTGTGTGTGTGTGTTTGAGCGATTGAGTGTGTACTTGCGTTACCTGTGTGACAGCACTGCTGAGTCGTTTGGTCAGCTCAGCAATCTGTCTCTCTGCCGCCTCCACCTTCTCTCTCTCCTTATCCAGTTGCTCTGTTTGCCTGTCGTAATCTATCTGCAGGTTCTACACACACACACACACACACACACACACACACACACACACACACACTCATTACTGGAAGCCGGGTTAAACAGCTCAGTGAAGGTAAACACTATGCATCTCAGATATTTACATTTGAGTAAATGACAAAACTCTCATTAGACACAACAGAGTGATTTCTTTTCTAATGGAGTCGCAGTCATAAAGCAGAGTGCAGTCTGGAGGGTGTTTATGGAAACCACTGGGAGTGAGGTTCTTTCGAGGAGAGCACACTTCTGCTTGCCAATTAGCAACATATTAGGACTGTATACAATTATCCACAATCTAAAGCTGCCCATCAGGGTCCAGCTCTCTAAGCTTAATGCTTATTATTACTGGATCTTTAATGGTGGTTTATTTTGGAATTTATGATAAAGATTATCAGTTTGTTTTGCAGTTCATCATTTGGTACATTCATCAAAATAACTACTTACAATAAATGATGGTTCCCTCCCTACTACAATTACTAGGCTCAGTTTTTGGTCAGCTGATATATAGCCTGTGCTGCATCGCCACAGCAACCACCAAATTATTGAATTGTAAATGAACAAAATCAGTGTTGTTGCATGTTTCCATTTAAGTCCATTACGTCCATAACGTTTGCAGCAGCTTTTACCTAGAAACTTGTACTATATTTTAACCTCCCCTACAGTACTAATTGTAATTTTATTTACAATTCATTTTAAAATCTCTCTTTGATTAGTCTATTTTTTTAATGTTCCTACTTCTTGAATCTGTCTTTTCATGACTTGTTTTCTTTCTTTCATTTTTTGTAAAGATCCTTGTATTGAATCTTTTGGTAAGAAATAAGATACAGTCACAAGTGTAAATATCATCTACCACCTTACATTTTTGTTTAAACCAGTCAATTTGACAAAATAAAACAATTTATATTGACACATGGATGAAAAACTGACATCAGTCTAAATATACAGACTGTGTGTTGAAGAAGACATGGTCAGTGTGTTTGATCTGTCTATCAGCTGAGGATTATAACATTGCAGAGCCTCAGACTCTTATTCTTTTATAGGCAGTCCTACCTTGTAGCCTTCAGCACCATGGATGATATCTTTCATTGAGCTGCTCACTTTCTCTCTCTGTGCTTTCAGTGATGCTATTTCCTCCTTGAGGGTTACAACCTGCAAAAAAAGGAAATTGGACTAAATGTATCATCTATGTATAATATATTTACCTTCTTTCATGACAGAACTGACATGCACAGCTTTCTCATATTATAAGAGTAAAGGTAGAGCCTGATTTGTTTTTTGATTTTATTTTTGTTCTTTGAAAAATAAATGTAAATTCAAATGAGGTTAATAAAGAAATAAAACAATAAAGAAATGTTAAGCCTCACTTTACCTCTTTCTTACTGTTGTCCAGCTCTTTCTTCGCTTTGACTGCAACTGCCTTGATTTTGTTCATCTTCTCATCCTTTTCTTTGATGTCTTTCTCCAGGAGACCTGGGAGGCAACAGTCACAAATATATGAATTTATTATCTATAATTTATAGCAGCAGGTAAACAAATCTGGTATTTGAAGGACTGTTCATTAAAAAAAAATTACTTGCAGGTAGAAATTTGTTTATTTTACTCATTAAAATGGACATGTGACTGTTATCTCCATACCTATTTTGTTTGCAATTTCCACGGCTACATTATTCTCAGAGGAAGCAGACTGGGCAGCAGAGTCCTGACAGAGAGAATAAGAAAGAGTGAGAAAAAGAAAACAGTATATTATGAAAAAAAAGAGATAACTAAATATTATTATTTTCCATTCTTGTTAAGCCTACCCCATTCTCCCGATAGACACAAAACTATTTCTAGAGCTGCAAGAAAAATAAAATCCCTCTTTTATTGATCTAGTGATTGTTTTGTCAGTTGTACAAAATGGGAGTTTGGGCTATGAAATCTTAAAAATAATGGCACTCTGAAATTGCCAGAGCCCAAAGGGACATCTTGAAATGGCTTTTTTCTGACAGTCATAAAGAAAAACAAACAGATATTTAGCAAGTATTATGATCAATACAACCATATCTGTCAAATATTCTAGTGGAGTAAAATTAATCTTAGAGGAACCTGAAATATCAAAAGAAAACCAAACTGACCTGGAGAGCAGCCATCTCGCTCCTCAACTGAGATATGAGCGTGTCCTTCTCCATCAGCTGCTCTTTAAGTTCTTGTCTTTCCTTTTCCATATTGTCCATTTCCCCTTTCTCCTCCTCTTCTTTCTCTTGAGCCACAAGTGAAATTTGGGCCTGTAAATTCTGGTTCTCACTACTAATCTTCTCATTGACTGACTTCATATCCTCCAGGTCTTTCTGCAGCCCTTCAGTATCCCTCACCACCTCCTCCAAGTTGTTTCTCAACATGTTCCTCTCCTGTTCCAGGTCCCTGATACGAGCCTGGAGCTCATTTTGCACCTCCTCTAAACTTATTTCTCCTTGAGCCTCTTCAAGGCTACTCCTCAACAGGTTCCTCTCCTTTTCCAGCTCATCTACGCGTATTCGGAGCTCCTCCACCTCTTCCTTTGTGTTTTTTAGCTCTTCAGACTTATTTTCCTCCAGTGAGCTAATAGTGTTGCGGGCCTCCTCCGCCTCCTCTGTCAGTGAATTCAACTTTGCCTCTAGGTGCTGCTTCTCAGATGTCTCCTGCTCTATACGAGCCTCCAGTGCCGCCAGCTTCGAGCCCAAAAGCTCCCTCTCTTCCTGGGCTTGGGAAAGCCCTGAGTGTGTCTCTTCCAACTTTTGATGGAGTTCAGCCTTTTCTGCGGAGATGTCTTTGATAGTCTGCTCTAAAGTGGAAACTGTCACCTGCATTCTTCCCACTTCCTCTTTGAGGCTTGCCTCTATTTTTTCTCTCTCCTCTCTTAAATGTCGCACTTCATCCTCCCTCTCTATTTTCAAGCTTTCCAACTCCTTCTCTTTCTCCTCTCCCAGTAAATGTGCCTCCTTCTCTTCCAGCAGCCTCTCGGTTTCCTTTGCTCTCTCATTGTTAAGCTTCTGCACTTCCTCTTCTCGGAGTTGAAGCAGGGATTGTATTTTGTCTCGCTCTTCAGTCAGCATGTTGACCATCTCTCTCAGGTCTTGAGTCAAGTTTTCCTTCGCCTGCAGCTGGGAGAGGATCTCCTCGTTCTGCCTGGTTAGTTCTTCCACAGACTGCTTCAGCTCACATGCTAAAACTGTTTGCTCCTCCACACTGGCCTGGAGTTTCTGGTCCTCACCTGCGGAACTTTCAAACTTCGTCTTTAGGTCTTGCACATCCTCCATCAGAGTGTTTTTCTCCTCTGTAACCTCTTTCACCCTCGCCAACAGTCCATCTCGCTCCTGACTAAGTTGTTCAAGCTTGTCTTGGAGGTCCTGTAAAGTATTGGCCCCCTGCTCTTTCATTGCTTTGTACTGAAGAACAAAATCTTTTGTCTTCTGACCCAATTCTGTCTCAAAACTTTGCAGTATGTCCCTCGTGTGCTGGCTATCAGCTAGGGCAGAGTCTCTCTCTTTCGTCAAGGCCTCACACTGGGCCTTCAGCTCCTGGTTCAGTTTCTGTTGCTCCTCTGGATTCAAGAGGTTTTGGTCTTGGACAGGAGTGACTGCTGACTCTTTGGATGGGACAGCATCCTCTCCATATTTGTGTGCTTCACCTTCTTGTTGGAATTCTCCTTGGATCTCTTGTTGGTCAGGGTCAGTGTTCATGTGATTTCGAGTTATTCTCGGGTCAGAGGCGACATTTTCCCGGATCAGCTGCAGCTCATTGATTTTGAACTCCATCTCCTCTCTCTCCATCTGGAACTCCTCCTTGGCCCTCTCCAGATCTGCTTCAAGCTCACTCTTCACATTACTGAGCAGGGTGAGTTCGTCCTGTAACATTGTGTTCTGGGCTTGGAGATCTTCCATGGCTGCTCTCAGTTTTCCAGTCTCTGTCTCTTCTCCGTCACCATGGCTGGAGTCACCCTGACTGCACGCAGACAGCTCCAGCATTCTGGCAATCCCTGAACCACGACCTGGTTCCTCGTCTTCCTCTTGCACATCCTGCAGGTAGCTGTCTGGAAAAATAAGTGGATAGGAAAAGTCATTTTTTATTAATCAAATCAATTAACTCATTTGTTTGGATTTATATCACGGACAGAGGTATGAACATACAATGTTGGTGTCAAACAGCCTAAATTACTGCTGCCACTAAGCCAGATGCTCCTTAACATAACTTTAACTACGTTTCCCTAAAGTTAATTGTGTTCTTAAAGGAATAGTTCAAGATTTTGAGAAATGCCCTTATTTTCTTTTTGGTGGAGAGTTAGATGATCAATACAACAACACTACTCTAAACTTCAGGTTTATAGGTTAGATTATAGATTATATATATGTGTGTTTGTGGTTGGCCTTGCTCTCTGCTGCATTGTGTACATTACATCATTGCTGTAACAAGTGACAAACTAAGACTGCTTTCTTTAAATTAAGCGCTGTTGTACCTTTGAGAGCGAGCTGCTCCGTCAGCTCCTCGTGCAGCAACAGGAGACGCTCCCTCTCAATCTCACAGTCCTCCTCCAGAGCCCTCATCTCCTCCTCATGCTGCAGGCCCTTCTGAGCCAGCTCCTCCTTCAGGTTCTCCACCTCCTGCTGGGCTTTGGTCAACTCCCTCTGGTGGCTCTCCTGCAGCTCAGCAGTCTCCTGGGATTTTGTTTCTTGGATCGTTTCAAGTTCAGCTCGAAGAGTTTCAAGCTGAGCTTCCAAGCTATGCTGGATCCCTTCTGCACTCTCTTTGGCACTTACATGTAGGTGCTCCCTTTCTCTTTCACTCTCCCTCTCCCTGTCAATATCCTCTCGCTCTTTCAATAATTTCTGAAAATACACCACTTCTTCTTGATGTTTTTTGTTGGATTCCTCGATGCTGCTCTTGAGTGTCTCAACCTTTCTTTGGTGGTCTTCTTTAACACGATCAAGCTCTCCTTGCAGCATTACCACATCATCCTGTACAAAACAAGAGTTATGTACAATAGTTTAACAAACATACATGCTTCAATGAGTAGACCTTACAGAAATATACAATATACTAAAATGTAATATAGTGATCAGAGAAACCATGTAGCCATTAAACATCACATTTGTGGGGGGTTTTGTCACCTTGGTTTGGTGCTTAGTCTTCTCTAAATCTTTACGACACAATGCAAGGCTTTGCTGAGTTTCTGCCTTTTCCAGGAGTAATGCATCCATCCTGTCAGTAAGCTCCTGTTACACACACACCCAATATAAACAAATCATGTGACGCAGTATGAAAAATAAATATTTTAACATAGGACTATTTATAACAGATAAAAATGTGAGATGCTGATACTAACCTGTATCAGCGTGGAGTCATCTGAACTGCTGTTACTGTTTTTGGAGTGCTGTTTAATGGATTCGACCTCTTTCTCTAAATCTGAAAAAAAGGATGAAAAAAGGATATTACACTGTAGGTCCACACAGTAACATAATAAAACATAAAAGTGAGCATTTAGTTACCTGTACATCTGCTCTTCATCTTTTGCAAAGCTGCCATTTGCTTCTTGGAAAACTTGATAAGGTCATCTTTGGACAGTGTGTCCAGCTGAGAATTGAGGAAAAAGACACCAGAAAACCATGAATCTATACACATATGTTACAGTGAACCATGTTACATAAGATAACATACTCAAATGATTTCGACTGTGTTTTTAGGCGAGGTTATGTAATACCTTAGACTTAGGTGTGCCAGCTGGTGATGGAGCTGCTGACTCTCCTTTTGTACCCCCAGGATCCTGTTGCAATGAATGGAAAAAGAAAAAATGAAACAGTTGCAAGTTGAAATTAAGCTGGAGAGATGTCAACTATATCAGGTGTGCTGTATTTCAAACAAACATGTCCGACAACACAGACACGATTTATAATGAAAGTCTGAAATCTAAAAGTTTGGAAGAGATTTGGATTTTACAAGAAGAACAGAACAATAGTTAAAACCGTTGCAATATGTAAGGAGTGTCAAACAGCACTAAAGTATGAGGGTAGTACGACTAATCCTAACACCCACTTAGTGAGAAGACATGGGGAAACAGGCTTAATGTTACTGTTACAGCCTTAACTCTCCTGTGTTGGCTCAACCACTTCTGACATGGCAAAATGAGACCAAGGATGTCTTTTGAAATCGTGGTATTATTATAATTTTCAACTTCAGTAGAATGCTTATTGTTCTCTTATCTGAGCCTACACAGATTACACAACTCTCTCCTGATGTTTTATTTCTCTCACCTCCTTTACTAGTTTCTTTGGCTCTAATTTGTGCCACTAGTGAAGATTGAACATTAAGTTTGTTTTCATTGTCAGAGGGGATTTGCAAAGTTCTCAAAGTGCTATGTATTACAGTAATAAACATAATATTATGGTTTTGAACTGATACATGTCAAAAGTAACAAAAATACTTGTTCCCTGATCTTTTATAAAATATATATATTTAAAGGAAAGCAATGCCACATTTATAGGATTGACTTATGCAATGTATAAAGTTAAATGAATGTCTACTTTAATCAAGGAACTGTATGAGACTGCATCATATCGAATCGAATCATACCAAATCGTTTCATATTAATAATAATAATAATAATAATAATAATAATAATAATAATAATAATAATAATAATAATAATGCATTTTATTTAATATGTATCATCCCTGAATCTTATCTCACCCCATGTATCTAGATAGGTATTGATTGTCTTATATTGGAGAGATGCTCAACCCTATCTCCACAGAACTCCTTTTTTATAAATTATAAGTTTAATGTTACTCTGTTTGTATGAAAAAGTACATTGCTGAGAATATAATCAGTACAATATTTTCTGTATCTGTAGGATCCACTTTTTAATTAATATAAATCAAGTTAAGAATTTCAATTAAAATTTCTGCCAGACTTTTTACACCATATACCCAAATCAAGAGCTTGAACATTACGGAAAGGTGACTCTTTAGTGTAAAATAAGAATAGAAATAAATGCCTGTTGAGTCAGAATATCATCATGTATGTTAGATCTCCCAGGTAGATGTAATACACTAAGCCATATTAATACATTAGTCTATATTAACCGCATTAACACATCAAAGAGTGCTCCACAAATGCAGCTCAATAGCATGAGTAACCTGTTGCAAAATCTTTCTTTATTTAAATAGGTTACAGCCGCTTAAATAACTAGACACAGAAATGTATGTATATTTTTGTTTTGTATACTTCTTAATTTAGGTTACATTACTGAGTTTTGAGAGACTGGCTAAAGCTAATTCCTCCATACTGGACATTTACCTCCATTTTAGTCGGTTAGCTGTTTTATCTTCCTCTCAGTCGTTTGACGAGCAAAGACAGACAGCAGGTAAATCCACCAGACACAGTCAAGGCGCTACCGGAGTTAAATATCCGACTCCTTTTGAGGATTTACGACGAAAACAAACCCTCTGTTTTGGTTTTGAGCTAACAGGCTAAAGCGACGACGCGCTTCCGCAGTCGTCAGCCGTGTGACGTCAGTGAGATTTACGTCACGCAGCCAACAGGATTTTTAAACGTGGATCATGTTAAAAAAAAGTGTTACCTGGGTTGGGAAGGTTACTTTGGAAATGTAATAGGTTACAGATTAGTAGTTACTCTATTTAAAATGTAATAGGTAAGGTAAATATTTCAATTATTTAATCAAAGTAATGTAATTTATCACATTTAATTAGTTTTTGATTAATTTTCTAACAAACTGTTATTGTTAAGTTTTTTTGTTAGTTTTTTTTTGTTGGGGGGGTGTTGTATTTTTTTGTTGTTGTTTTATGTTTGTTTCTTTTTTTTAAAATCTACCCTCACTTTTTATTAGTTATGAAAAATGTATTGTTTGGATTGACCAAATATGACAATATGACTCTGCTCACAGTTAATTAATTTGCTTGCAATTATGACCAGATATCAATTCACAAATCCAAATTCCATATCAAACAATACATTTCTTCAATGTCCGAATATACAAACAAAAATGCTGTTGAAACATTTTGCTACTGCAAGCCTTACAAAATATTCATTCAACTTTTTTTTTATTACAACCTTTAGTTCCTCTGGCATGTTTCTGATTGTAGACTCGAGCTGTGTACACAAGGTGCTGTAAACTTCTTGTAAACTTGTTTCGATAAAGCAGTTAAAAACATGAAAAGAGTTGTGCTGTGAAGTATTAAAATAATCATACTCCCCTTACAACAGTATTAAGATAAAGAAATGTATATAACAATAGTGTGATGGAAGATGTGTAGACAAAAGAGATCATTTCTTTCTGAATATTATATTCACAGCACAAAGTGTGTTGTATGGTATGTTAATTGTTGGCACGCTGTAGGTAGAATTATTGGGATATTTTCCCCCTTAATCACAATGTTTTTACATTTTGAATAAATTAAGTGTTTTCTCTCTTCTGTTCCCAGTGAACACTCACTTCAGGTCACAGAGGTGATGTATTTTCATAATGGCTGTGAATGCAATGAAGTGAGACTATAAATTCTATTTGCAGGAGCATAACGTATGGCCACAGGCTCCCAGCTAATATGCCTCAAGGCTAGAGACCACCATATTTATTCATCCACTACTCCTCTCTGTGGACACCCAGAAAACAGGGTAAACAGGTAAGTCACTTTGTGGTTAGTGACGTTTTTTTCTCCAGGTAACACTGTGGGTGACCAGATATGCAATGAAACTATGGAATCGTGGTTTCAGATATTGTTGCATGTTAGTCTTGCTCTCACCAGGACGATGATGCTCAATGAAATTTTACTATCAGTATTTTTATTTGCACATTTTCTGAAGGTGCAGAACTTTTACAAAAAGTATGGCTGAGGCTGATGGGAATGTCTTTTATTTTGCAGGTATTAATCAAAGTGAATCATCAAAGTGATTAAAATTAATTCTCAGTGAAATTTGTACCAAACTTAATGGAAATTATATATTTCAGTCACAACCACAAATGTGAACCTCATGGCGGCACTAGGGGAAAATCAAGGGATTACGAAAATCATTAGGATTCATCATCTTGGAAACATGAATATCTGTTGTATCAATCCATCTAGATTTTGAAATATTTCAAAAGATAGGTTTAAAAAATCCTTTGATCAGCTGATAATGCTACAGAAAATCTCAGGGGATACCAAAGTCAGTAGTATTCATCCTCTGAGGACTATCAATGTCTGCACAACATTTCATGGCAATCCATTAAATAATTGTCGCCATATTTACGTCTGGACCAAAGTAGTGGACCAACCACAGAGGCATATTGCTAGCATGGCTGAAAACCCCAAGAAAGCACGCATTGTAGCTGAGAACCAAAAACTAAGTGTTGTGTTATTTTACTCTGTATGCAAAAACAAAGGGGACAATCAGCCTAAAGCTGTCTGATGCTAGCATGCTGTTGTTTTTGGGACAGCTACTGTAGGGAGTGGGGGTATCTGCCCTGATGCTGACATCAGGCCTGTCACAAAGTCTGCGGATGGCCTAGCTGCGATTCTGTATTCCCATCACATAAGCTCCAGTTTTATTTGTTGAATATGGAGGGTGACTGTTTTGACACGAGTGATAGAAGCACTGACGGAGGCAGCTTAGCGAGATGCCTCTCATCCTGACAAGGCTGGGATGCTCTGGGCAGAGGGGCAGAAGCTCCGCCGACTCCCTGTCTCATGTGGAAGAGACCCAGCTCTGCCTTCCACTCCGCCTGGGTCAAATGCACCCATCCATCACAGCCCCTCCCTTGTTTTCTCCGAGGGTATCCAGCAGTATTTTGCTGCCATTTTTCTCCCCCCACTCGTAGCCGTCAGTCAGGGATGGCTTTGCTGTAATATAACTGACACCGGCTGGTGTTCAGGGAGTAATGAATAGCCTAGCTGGGTCTATCAGGAGGAGCAAGAGACACTCTTTTGCTTCTCTCTTTTTCTTTTGTTTTCTCTCTTCATTTCCATCTTTTTCTCAATTTTTCCCGCTTCTTATTTCTCAATAGTTGTCACATTTCAAATTGGAAAGAAAGACAAATTCATCTCTTTCTGCTTCTGTCTCTCACCCCATCTCATCTCTACACCTGGCAGGCAAATGTATTTTGTGCTCTTGACTGTGCCTGCATGAATGTTGCAAACCTTGTGGTAAATAAAACATCAAACTGCTAATATAATCAAATATTTATCAAAACATTAATTTGTCTTCTTCCCCTGTAAAAGATCTTCAGAGATGCTGGATTTTTTTGCTTTTCATCAATTTATGTTATAAAGATTAATGTCAGTATATGAAAATACATAAATTGGGTCTGCAGAGCCACTCTCTGCTGCACCCCTTAGTGTTATAAATTGCTTTTTTCCTGTCTTAAAAGTGAAGAGAATCTGTAGCTGTGAGCTTGGGTCCAAAACTGTAGTTGTGTTATCGTGTCAAAGTGACATTTTTGTGTGAAAAATAGTCTTGTATGAATGGCCCCCAAAAAAGTTGAATGCACATTTGTCACCCTGTTCATGGCTTTTTGTGCTGAAGTGGTGCACAGGATGTAAAAAACAGGGAACAGACAACTCAACAGTAAAGTAATTGCCATCTTCAGCAGTTCAGTGGTACATTTCCCCCTCATTGAGTTGTGACCAGCAGCTAAAGTCCCAAACATCTTAAAAGGCTTAAGACACATCAACTTTATAAGCTTGACTTCATCATCAATTTTATTTTTCTATCTTAACTTTATTTAATCAGAATTTCTCGTTGAGATTGAAATCTCTTTTTCAAGAGAGGACTGAGAATATTCAGAAACTGACAATCATGCATTAGCACACAAACATGATACTAAATTGAAATAGATGCTAAAATGACAAAATATCTCCATAATGAAGTGTAGACAGTAAAGGTGACGGAAAAAAGATGTACAATTTAAGAGAGAGCGAGCTATTAATCCCGTACAGGAAGTCTGGTTTGTTTTCTTAATTCTTGAGACAAATGTTGAATATGAATCTTGAATGTCAGTCTGCTGTCAAGTATTTGTATGAGTATCAGTATGAGTGATAAAGCTTTAATGGCAGGAAAGTAAGAGATGGTGAAAATAAATACTATGTATTTTCTCTTATCAGCATATAAAAACAGTCTAGTCTACGATTATGACATGATAATTTGGAAATCATCAAAGGCAGAGTGAAGACGCGTTAGAAGTGGAGATCAGAGTATATAAACTTGTCTTTATATGAAAAGTTAACTGTATAATATAATGTTTACTACCAGTAATACACGGCCAACATCAATCATTTTTCAATTTTATGATCAGAATCAACACATATACAAGTATTAGAACATCCTTCATCCTAATTTATTATTTTGCAAAAGCTCAGTTTTCCATTTTGGATTCATGCACTCTTTCAGGGGCGAATAACAACATTTTAGTCTAGCGGAGGGCTGAAACGGGAGAGAAAAAATGTGTTAATAAATGTAACCAGCTTTATACAGATGGACTTGTAGTTTTAGTGAAGTGTGGGGGAAAACTACGCTGTCATCCTCTCCAGACAGACATTCCCCCCTTTCTACCTCCTTTTGCTCCTCCACTCCACTGCACTCAACCTCCTACCCAATCAGTGAAAGGTGACTTTGGGGGTGGGTGCTTGGATGCTGTGGTTATGTCACTGACCCCCCTACAGTGTGATTGAAGTCTTGTCAGTGGGACCCTCAGCGCCAATAACGATGAAATTGTTGATTATCGTCTGAATAAACAACAATTTGTCTGCAAAGACACACATTTTTATTCTGGCTCACGTCTGCGTTAATTATCGCTGATTATTCAATTTCATCGTTGGTAGTATTTGCATTTGTATGAATGAGTTTCGGATAAGATTGTTACCTACAGTTTACTCAGCATTTATACATCCAACCAGTCCTATCAGTATTTTGTTCACTGCCTCCTGCATTTATTTTCTTCCTGACATTTTACCTCCGCAGATTGGCAGTACCATTAATAGGTCTGACATTTTAACATATAGCTTTGACATTTTAATGTATTATTGTGGGAACTGAACCTCTCTGATTGTTCTTTTCAGCGTACACCCTGAGAGAATGTTTTTTTATTTATTTTTTTTTATAAATAACCAAAGCTTATACTCTCCAAAGATGACAGATTATATCATTATGTTCTGAGTGGCTGTTAATAATGTTGACTTTTTACATAATAGGTTAATAGTTAATAAAGTATGTGTGTCATAATCCCCAGAGAAGGTAATCTGTCAGGGTTGGATATCATTAATCAAACAAAGATGCCGTAAATGAGAAATAAAGCCACTTTTATGCTTTCAAAGAGAATTCATGTTGGTTGAAATTCTATTTTATAAATGTATAACATATGATTGCTCCATTATTTGCTTAAAATTAAATAAAGCATTGAAATTAGACATTATTCAGTGGTGGACAGCTGTCGAACAAGGGTCATTTTGGCCCATGTAGGCAAGAAAAGGGGTCTTATTTTATCTGAGACTGGAAAAAAATGCATTGCAACGGCATTTGTGCTATCGTTGGCTTTGCGACAGCACAAAAATCATGACAAAGGTGACATATCTGTCTAGCTGTGTGTGCATGTGGAGCGGAAGCAATGAAGGCCCCTTCCTGATGCCAATCTATTATTGATGATGGTGTTGCACCTTGTCAGCTGGGCCTCTGATCTGATGAATCCAAACTGCATAGTTGACCTTTGATCTCCACGATGATCTGTCTCTTAGGTTGATCAGACTTTTTTGAAGCTGAAGCCGAAGCTGACAGGTCAATGACAGAAAATCTGTGAAGAGACAATCCTTAGACGTCTTTAGACTACATACCACTGAAGACAGTAGTCAGTTATCAACTGCTTCTCTTTTGGTGATGAATTATGCTGGATGTATTTAGTGTATGGTGAATATATGCTCTTGTTTCAATCTGCCAATGTGTAAGTGGAGGGACAGAGGTGAGGGATAGTGAAGAAAGAACAGTAAGAGTAGCAGTTTTCTCTTCCTTGCCCAAAGGCCGTCAGTGTGTTGTGTATAAATAGTTTGGCGGCTCAGCAGGAGAGCAGCACTTCATCAAGAACCACCGGCACAACCTGCATCCGTCTGCAGTAGCACTCAGCCTTGATTACAACAGTCTTCCTCTGATACTCCTCTTCCTCATCCTCCCCACTCAGTTCCTTCTTTTGCCCTTTGCTTCTACATGCTTACAGCAAATTTTGCACATCCTGTACAGTTTTTGTTGACTCACATTTCCTCCAACAAAAGAGGTGGAAACAGGATTGTGTTGACACCTTAGATAACAAAAGATAACAAAAGAACTTGTAAGATAGATAACTCATGGCCCAAACACTTCTATCTGGATGTCAACATGGCAACCATTCTCTGTGCTCCTCGGATGACGGTGGAGTTGTGCCAAAAATCCCTACTACTCCCCAATTCTGACATATTGGACTTCAAAGTTGATAGCTGGACATCTGCTTTCAAAACTGTTGGAAAATCAAACCAAGGCAAGCGATAAATAAGTATAACCTGTTAGCCGATAATCAGACTGCATGGCCATTTTGTTTCACTCATTCATTCAGCCTGACATTGTGACCTGACAATTATGCTTTTGAAATGGGGGATCATTTTGTTGTTATGCCCTAACCAATCACTGGCCAGTGGGGCTGTAACTTTGTCCAAGAATTAAGTTTGAATGAATTACATGAATAGTTGTAATTAATTGGAACGCAGCCCACGTAGTCTATAATACAAAGCTATTTAGTTGAAGTGATGTTGTTCTGTTTATTCGCAGTGACTCTGCTGCAAGCTAACAGGTGATGTGAGAATTGTTGTTGTGGTAATATTACTGTAAGGCAACATCGACATTACCTCCATCCACAGTTTTTCTATTTATTGTCAGATTACTTGTTGCCATGACATTCTGTTTAGCCTGACCTTTTGCGTTAATGAAGAGAACAATACTCTTGTTAACTGATCATCACAGCAACAGGGCAGGTGTACAATGAAGATGAATTTTGAGTATGGAAGTTCAGCTGCAGGTGGGTTTGGTAGGACTGATAATGGTTCTCATACTTGTAGGTGAGGTCTGTTTTTAAGTCTTTATCAAACAATGACCAATGAGTCAGATCTAGCTATTAGCTAATTTCCATCTGTAGTTCCTGGGCAGGTACACATAGAACAATCACCACATACTAAAAACATTAATTTACATACAACACCACTACATTGTCTCTATCACGCTAACACACACATCAGCATATAAATACTAGCAAATTCATAGAATACCGCTATAGAATAACAGTTTATTACAATGTAAAATACTAAAGAGAAGACATCAGTAATAATGTTAATGTTAAGGCAGCAGGAGCCACAAATGCCGATTGCAATAGACTTGATGACATTTTCTTGCCACTTTTTTAACTGGTTATCCTACACTAATATTGTAATTATAGGACTATTATGATAACTACTTATACTTCATAAATATTTAGTATAGGCCTTTAACCCTTTTTTATAAGACCATCAGTGAGTCGAATATTTTTCAGTGTCAGTGTGTTGTGTGCACATGACTCTGTTGTGCAGTCACCATGGATGCTAATGTACACATTCACTCAGCCTAGTGAAGCAGTCCTGAAGTGACAGCCCTCTTTAATACATGGTCTTTTTAAAACACACACACACACACACACACACACACACACACACACACACACACACACACACACACACACACACACACACACACACACACACACACACACACACACACACACACACACACACACACACACACACACATGCATGCACACACACAAACACAGCAGGCAAGTGTTGATTTCATTTGCAGTGGTGGAGACACAACACAGTAGCTGATGTATGAGAGAGTGATGAGGCATTTGGATTCACCAGTGACAGCCGTTTGCTGAGTGTGACTGAAATACTGCCTCCTTCCTCCTTCCTCCTTCGCTCTCTCTTTCTCGTGTTTCTTTTCTCTCCATCTTTCCGCTCTTTCTCCTGCTTCTTGTCATTCATCATCAGTCTGGTGGAGCTGTGGCCTATAACCACTAGCTTGTAGCTAGTGTGCGCATGCGTTCGTGTGCGAAGAAGAGCCCTAACTTGAATGTATTTCATCTGCGCTGCCTCATTTTCAATCAGAGCTAATGGATCTGCTGGCCAAGGCTCAGTGCTGCTCCTCAGCACACTCACAACCACAGCACTGCTTGCACTGTATAAGACAAACTCAGCATTCACAGTAAACTTACTTCTTTTACTGCCTTTCTTCTAAAAATACCACTCAGCAAAGATGGCGATTTTCTCATCGTAGCATCTGGGTGTGACTAAGCTTGGACAACATTTACATTTGTGGCAAGGGACCATGAAAGCTATAGAAGTGCTGCATTTTCCATATTTTGACAAAATTATTTGTGTTTGGAAAATGTTGTCCATACAGATGGATATTATGCTGTCGGAGTTGTCTAAACAGTTTTAGGTGTGATTTGTCTGTAATATGAAAAAAAGCATATGTGAAAGGAATGTAAACAAATTCAGATATAGTTTTTTGGTAGACAACAGATAATGTCTTTTTAAATGGCATCCCCAGAGTTGTCTTGACTTAAGGAAAGCAGAAAATTGGATTAATGTTGCACTAAAGCTCTTTTTGTTCTGTACACATTGCCTGGTCTGATCTGTCCTGTGATTGGTCTGATCAGCATGATGGTGACGTTAGCTGAGCTGACACATCACATAACAAGACAAAGTTACAAAGAAAATTCTACATTTCTAACCAGTTAAATAGCCTTTTCATACTCTGTTATTCCCTAATCTTTCATCACAACCAGTTATAATAGACAGAAGCATTGTGTCTGAATGCACGTTACTTCAACTGTTTACTGGCCTGACCTGGTGGGTTGGTCAAATGGCTGTGGGTGGGTGTTGGGTGGATGGCCTGTCAATTCATCTAACTTGATCGATGGGTTTTCATGAATGGGGAACTCCGTTTCATTTTATCAATGACCACCTCAAGAAAAAGTGGGGGTTGTGAAATCATGTTTTTGTGAAAGTGCGGCTGTCGCAACACTCATAAGACCCACAACTGTGACTCGCCTGGTTGAGGGTGTGACTTGGTTGTTGAATAAAATCTGCACTACTATTTAAATCTACTATTTAATATCACACCTCACATTTTGAATTTCAAAGCTGTAAAAGCTGTCTTCTTTCCCCCATTTTGAATATACATGCATTTTTCGAAAATAAAACTAAACTAAAATGGCAATAAAAAAAATCCAAACCAAAATACTAATGAAAAATAAAAATACATTAAATATATTTACCTCCCAATTATTTAGATGCAGACAAATTGATTGTTGCAGTTAATATCTTTGTTGTTTGCATTTCATCATAGATACCTTTATACCCCATATCAACGCAGCCCCTACTGTCTGACTACAAATTACAAAATTCAGGTTTGTATATAACTATATTACTGTATTTTGTGCTTGTTGCTGAGTATATGTTATTGTGAATAAATCACACATAACTGTCATTCATTTCATTCAGTTGTTTCACTGAATGTACTGGATACATATTGTATTGATGTACTTTTTTGTTATAAAATTAAATTGTTTTCTAAATGTATCTAGTTCCAAAGTGTGTAGCTATGCGATATAATGGCCTCTCATTTAGTTCATGAGATCTGGAAAGGCCTGGTTCAGCATAAATGTGCAAACTTATCATTTAATATTATTCCCTTGTGACACCTAACGGGATGTGCTTAAGTGTAACGTGTCTGGGTATCATGATGAGAGCTCCTGCTTCTCTCTTCAACTACAGTTATGCTTAGCAATAGCTGGGGAACCACTCTATTTCTTTCAGCAATTAAGCAGCATCAGTCACTGTCTGGAAACAGTAACTGTGGTAATCACTCCATTAGTGGAATTACAGCAGCCTCAGAGTGCTGCAAAAAGAGACGGCGAAACGAGGAAAGCTAATGAATTCCATCTAGTAATCCTTCATTTTACGCCTTTTGCAAGAAAATCTCACTTTGTGCTCTGAAGCCGATTTTAAAAAACAAAACTTAAGACTGCACTCTCCAATAAAGTGTACGTAATGAATTATTACCATATTCAGGTTGATGAGGGCAGAAACAGCAATTATAGGAGCTCTAGATGTGCTGACTGGTAGATGGAGTCTGACACTTGTATGGCTGAATATTTCATATGAAATGCTGATTGAGGAAAGACATTTCCTGCTCAACAACAGTATGGTGCCTGCTTAAATTACACATAGATATAAAGTATGGGTTTATACATGGATTTGGCAATTAAGCCTGCATTTTTTTTTCCAATTGAAATTTGATATTGAGACAATGCTCAAATCCCATCTTCTACCAACAGTTAACATCAATTTATTTTAACCATGAAAGTGATGTTTCTCTAACATTAACCAATTACCTTTCTTTCTTTAAAATTAACTAGACTGTAACCATAGAGATGGCTAATTAGAAAAACACTCATACTCACTGTTACACTGACAAACAACGTCATTTTGTGTTGGGGTAAGAGCACTTGCTTAAAAAATGCTCCTTAAAGTAAATCTTGGCTCCACATCATTGTGTGGATGTGTGTAAAATTGTGTGTAAAATTGTGGATGTGTGTAAAATTGAGCACTTTAGTATTTGATTGTCAATCTTTCACATGCACGTTCAAGCACTTACAGTATAAAGAATTTTTGTTACACTATTCAGTAGTCAGTCAACTGTTCAAGAATAAAGTAGGGATTCAATCGAGGATCTCAATGCACCGGTCCAGGAATTCCAGTTAGCTGACAGGTAATCTTTACTACTTAAATGTACTTTTTGGACGCACCTTCTCTGAGATGACGAAAAGGGCTTTACTGTGTTTACACCAAGTATTACACCTTGTTTGTCAAAGCAGTTTATCCACCCAAACACACCCTGTCAATAACAGCCTTACCTTACAGTGCTGCTGAAATGGGTACATAGCTATTATCTTGCTGTGTAACTTTTACACCACTTATTCTCTTTACTTGTTCAGTGTCTTGGCACACAAAGCACAAGTTTAGTAATGGCTCATTTCCTGCCAGTTAAGAGTTTTCAAGTTTACCCCCTAATATCTTGGATTTGAACCAACATGCTTTCTGATAAAATTGAAAAACGTACTGACTTTAGTGACTCTCAGGCTCCTTTAGTGAAAGTATGTAATGTGCCGTCCTCACACCGATGATAAAATACAGTAGTTTGAGTGTTTTTATTTGTTTATCTGTTTTTGATCTGCCACCTTTATGGTTACTGTTTGATTTAGTTCAGGTATCTAAAATTACTGAGATTAGAGAAAGATTATGGTCATGGATAAAAGAAACCAACACTGCAATGCCCAAGTCACACACTGTGCAAATGTATCAAAATTTGAACCCTGAATTGGTTGCAACCGCAAACCACAGTAAAGTAAACCACACATTTCTACTTGATTGGTTGTTGTTTGATGTTGTATTGTGGGGGGTCATGGGGCCAAATTAACTGCCCAAAGGATCGTTAACTGAGAGGGTTTCTGGAAAGCCTAACATTTTTGTTGGCTGTCTTGCAGATTGAGCAATTACCTGGGCTACTTTTTCACAAGGCAAAAGATGCAATATCAACTGTAGCAAGCTTGTATTAAATATATCTTGTTTTAAATATAATATATTTAATATTATTGTGTTTACCCACACAGTGGCTGGTCGATTGATCCCTTACAGTGCTAATAGAAGTTGTATGTTTTAGATGTTCAGAAAAGCCAATAAAAACACACAGTGCGAGTATACACAGCATGCAATATTCATAACAATGTACAGAGGCCAACTTGCAAGAGAGTGGTTAAGATGACAACTTAGGTTGTTTTAAGTGTTTGAACAAATGCCCAATGCTGTTATCTTTGTGGTGAGGTGACTGACTAACTGACAAACTAATTTTTATTTTTTCCATTTAATCCTGTGCTGTTCAAAACATCCCTGATGATGCACGTGTGGTGATTGAGGTGGGAAAGTAATAGACAGTCCTTCATATGCAGTATCCAGTTAGCAGGTTAGTGAGGTCAAAGTCGAGTGACTGGTAAGTGATAAATATCTCAGCTCAGCCTAAGGCCCTGGATAATCATTCTTACTGAACTCCATAGTCTGTACATCTTAAATCAAACACAGTAAGAAGCTGTGGTGGCTTTTTGCAATCACTCTCTGTAACCTCCTTCATTACTCACTCACATCAACACGTAATACCTTTCTGTTTTCGGCACTGTATGAGCATCATATACCCATGTCCAGGGGAATTCTTGTATTCCTCTGTTGGTGAATCTCCCTTGTGCGCACTGATCAAGATGAACTGCTGTGTACAGCCCAAATCCAATCCAGCAAGACCCAGACATCAATAATATATTAAAGGAGCAGTTAGCAGCCTAAAGATATCAGTATTGATCTCCTACTTAGATTCAGCTTGTTTGGACTAGGAGACAAATAGCCTCTCCGCCTCTCTCAAGGAACCCATTTAATTTTACAGAAAGAGCCCCTCTGTTACAGCATCTGTGCTGCTGATGTAATTCATGTCATCTACTGTATATAGGAGGGACATTAACAAAGATTTAAAATGGGACAAGAATTTTTCATTAACCTCTATTCATGCCATTAATACGTATTCATTCATTATCATTTCTATCACGTGGACTGACTTGACAGGCTGAAGTGACGACTCAGAGGTGCTCGTGTTCAGACCTGTTTATAGGTGTCAAAATGTCATGATAGGAATTTTCTGTCAGATTGATGGAAAGCAGTTTCTCCAGATCTATGAGAATGGCTTCCTTCCCATTTTAAGAACAGGTCAATCCATGCTCTTCCATTGTTTTCTTTTAACCTGCTCTTTGTCAAGTGAATCAATGCAGGAGACCATTTTAATGGACTGAAAGGGTGGAGAGTCTGCACACCCTGCTGGATCAAGGTTGCATGCTAATTGTGGCATTTATTACACATTCTGTCTGTGAATCATGTTTCTCCCTTAGAGCCCTGCGGCTTTGAAACTCCTGTTTTCATATTGTGCAAAATAACAAACAATGACACATTCTTGCAACAGTTTTGTATTGTGGCTATTGTGTAGGTAATCCTCTGTCCACATTCTCTCTATGAATTACAAAAACTCAATATTAAATATTAGGTGGCATCATGCAGAGCTGTTCCCCAAACATTTTCCAATTTGTTCTTTGTAGAAGTCAAGATATGTTTTTCCTCTGTAGCGCCATCAGTAATAAAATTCTGCCCAAATTTAGATCCAGACTTATAAAAAAGTCCAGCAAGTTGAAGCCTTCACTTTAACAGGGATCTTT